>NW_028186956.1:2328392-2387459 GCF_003343005.1 Rhea americana | reverse complement strand
ATCCAAAATATGATCTTAACTATGAAAAGGTACAAAGTCAAGAAAAAGGAATCTCACAAATCCACACTAATGTCAAAAATATAGTGGAACATATACAATGATGCAGATTTGGTAATAAAGGCAAGTCACAGAGTTAATCCTGCAGCCAATAAATTGAAGAGAAACAACAACAGAGAATTCTAAGTCATCTAGGTGTAAAAGTTAGGATGACTTAGAACTGAYAGGTAAAGTTGGGTGAAGTCACAAAAGCAGTACATTTCTGTAACAATAAGAAATTAATGTTAAAAAATGATAAAACTAAAGAAACTCATTTAARAAACATAAATAGGCAGATATCTTACACTAACAGATATCTACTAACAAAGCGTAACCAGAAGGGCACCATTCAACAGCCTCAACAGCTGAWGTCTGACTGAATCTTTTTTCTATCCTCTTTATGTTTCAAGGAAGTGTACGAGTGCAACTAAAGGATTGCAGAGAAGTTTTCCAGACTCACGTTGTTTCCAGAAAACTGAATAAAGAACTTTCAAAATGATCACCTCTACAAACCACTGGACTCAGGTCTGTGTGTACGAACATCTCTTCTGCCCATGTACTAAGAAAAGCTTCCTCTCACCGTCCAACTTTGATTGTTCCACCACTTCATGGGTTTTTTTGCCAAAGAGGAGGAAGAAAAGATACATTGCACCTATCCTCCATACTAACCACCCAAGACATAATGCTGGGCTGCTCTGAACGGCTCTCACAGTGGTTTAGGAGGGTACTCCTTGCCTTTGCTCCTGATRGCCATTTCTGAGAAAGATGACCGGGTAAGAGGGAGTGGCAGAGGGAGGTGAGAGGAAAGCCATCGTCCTTGCCCTACGAGAGCACTGACTCAGAAAGGCTGGGAGTGGCAGGGTTTGAAGGGGAGAGTACAACATCTAGCCAGGCCATTCCCAACACAGGTCAGCAAAAGCAGCTTCAGTCGTTTCTCCCTCTAACCCCTGCTGCTTCTCTGAGGGAGAAGAGAAAAATGAAGGCATCTAAGTATGTAGCATCACTTCTGATGCAGGGATGAAAGAAGATACTTTGGGCAGGGGAAAGGGAGACAGCAAACACATGTATCCACAGATGAGCTGCAGCACTGTGAAGCAACTGGAATCATGAGAAAGCAAGCACAGCCCTGTCATGGGGAAAAGCAAAAGCGAGGGGATGCGAGTCCACCAGAAGAAAGGCACATGAGAACGTACCTATGAATTTTAACCAGGCTCATGAGCAGTGGCACTCACTGACACTTTTCCAAATAACCCCAGGAGTTAGATACATATACAAAAGCATCTCAAATTTTACTCCCATTCAAATCTCCTAAGAGCTTTTCCCTTATCTGTCAACCCAAGAGAAGTGGCAGGTTTTAGTTAGGCCTTGTAGAGGGGGCTTTGTTTCTGCAGTGTGCAAGGTCCAGGATGTTCTGTTTTAATCTCAGCTTCYACCCTTACCTCCAATTTCTGTGACACTTACACTAGCTGTGTAGGTTCTAGTCCCTGAATAACACTTGCACCTAAAACAAGCAGTACACAGTGTTCAATCCACGGGCACAAGTTAACATATAATTTTCCAACCTATATTAAACTCTCAGATTATTTATGGAGTAAACCAACTATACAAGTTTTGTCAAAATCCATGCTGTGGATGTGTCACTACTACAGAAACCTCAGTGGGCTTTAGAATTATTATTGAAGACTACTCTATAGAAAATAGAGGATTAAATACTTCTAAATGATTGTCCACAGTAGCCCAGATAATATTACAGAACCTGTTGCAATTAAAATTCATTAGCCTTCTTTCTAAATCTCACAACTCAGATCGAGAACTGCATTAATGAAATACTCTATTMTGACTCACTCCACACAATTAAGCTACTCTTTTAAGCAGTCCTTTGCTTCAGTAGAGGAAGAAGGCAACGGAAGAAACTGATAAGAAATAATTAAAGTAATACTGCACTAATGAAAAGGTGAATTAAACAGCTTGTAAACTATCCAGGTGTATGCAGAAGAATTCAACAGATGATATACTGGAAGCTCAATATGCAGTGCACAGATTAAAGCAGAATGTAATATTAATGGTACACCCTACGATAAAGTTGATCATCTACTTTCTGTTGCTTACTGACAAAGGTGAAATACTGTAGCATGCCATTGTTGCAAATGAACTGTGCAGGAGGAAGATGACTTACCAGAGACGTAGTATCATGTTGGAAAATAACACAGAAAACAGCTGATTTTCTTATCGATAAGAACAGTTAAGTATGATATCAAGCTGCCCATTACTGTACCTTCATGACATCTTTATAGGAACGAATGACCTCAACTTCCTCTTTTTCATCATCATCGTCATCTTCCACTCCTTCATCCAGAGCATCATATCCCTCATCTTTACTCCCATCCGTTTCTGTGGTATTAGTCATATGATCAATAAGCTGCTCCAGTGGAGGACTCAATTCCCGCTCTTCATTGTCCTTCAAGCCATAGTCCAGGGCTTTGTATATAATAATCCCCAGTGATTCAATAACCTAATAAAAGTGAAAAAGAGATACTTGTTAATATCATTAAATGGGCAAATAGGTTAATCTAAGAACACCCTTGTCTGSTGTTTGTGTAACAAACTTTTAGCAATTGAGAGGATGATAAATATCAAAATTAAAGGGAAAGTGCCTCTCTACTACCACAGTAGTACACTACTAGTGCAGCACAGACCATGCATCAGCAGGTCATATCACATACCTATCGTTTTCTTATTCCAAAGCTTGAAATAAAAATAAAGTAGGGCCCTTTTACACTATTTTGCTCCTTATCCTTYTAAAATGACAAACCTCAAAATAATATTACTCTAGTTTTTGTAAAACCATATTACCTGCATACAACCTGTTCTTTGTTCCAGGGAGAGGGAAAAGGTCAGGGGCAAGAAGAAAAGAAAAAACAAACTAGCTTGAGATGCTTCCTTCCTCCTGCAAAGAGTAATGACAGTTGGAAACTGGCCTTCAGTTGCATCTCTTTGATCTGAGAGATGTTTGCACACAGCTGTAGACATGCTAGTATTAACTCGCTGAGCATTGGGCCATCTGCTCATGACAGCCAGTCAGCCTGCCACCCAGCCAGCAAAGGCACACACACGCCACTGAAGACTAACAATAACTGGATTTACCAGTAATGAGCTAGTACCTTGATTTTTCACCAGATTCAAGGCTTCTTTTTTTGTACAATGTAAAGAGCAAAACAAATATTTACTCAGTGTAACCTAGCAATAAATTGTCAAGAATTTCCCCAAATGCTAAATGCATATTTCCTTTCTTAGCATTATTTTCCCTGCAAGTAATACTGAAGCTTCTAGCATTTTGAAGATATTAAGAGATAGCATTTCTTCAAACCGAGGAGTTTGGAAATGGGTGTTATCGGAGAGGGAAGGGAAAAATAGGTTTGCAAGAATAAACCACAATAAGATAATGCAGATGCTGAAAGATCTTTGTCTGACAGCGAAAGCAGGATGCGAGCTATTGCATTTAATCTCTCATCTTTCTCATGTGTTGTGATGGCTAGCGTGTACACCAATGAGAAAACTCCTGGAGCAACGCTAACAACAAGAGCATTTCTAAACACACCAACCTTTGCCAGCAAATGCCATTTGCTCTTGTCTGGCTTTCAGTATTATCCTGGTCCTGGCTCCAGTACACTTGAAACATACGTTTTTGAAATTCTAATTAGGTAAACAGGAAAATATACATGGAATCATAAAACGTCAAATTTCGCTCTTCAGCAGCTAATTTCAGTGCAGTATTTTTAGTCTGAAAGGCTRGAGGTTAGCAAAGACTTAAAATTATATCATATAATTTATCTAGACAGAAAATTTCAGGTACTAGCTGCAGTCTGACTGCTTTACATTTGTATATGTCATTGAGATCACTTTGCAGTGCAAAATTCACGTTGCAGTACAATGGTTAAACACTGAAACAAACGAATAAAAACCTCTCATTTATTTCTAATAATTTTAATAATTGCATTAAATATAAATCATTTTTCTATATTTTTTCTGGAATACATATTTAGAAAATATTCTTCAAATGCAGTTCAGAAAAGTGATTGGGCAAATTAATGAAGAAAAATCTGTCTCCATTTATTTAGTAAACCAAAMCAAAACAAAACAGCTTCTGACATGGGAAATCCCAGCAAGACAATAAAGTATGGTAGGGAGCTACCACTGCATGTTTGCTCAGTTCTCATACTCTTCCCCAGACACCTGCTCTTGCCATGCTGGAGACAGGACACTACACTACACAGGCCTTAAGCTTGACGCGTTACAACTATTCTTATATTTGCAATTCATCTGGTCTGCCTCTTGGAGAAGCTATTTTGGAATAGCTGTCTTGAAAAAAATGAGTAAGTGAAAAGTACATAAAATAAATATATTCTAGTCGCATTCATGTACATTTCTTGAAACTCAGACTCTTAGGGCAATCTCAAGATATAGCACCGCAGCAACTGAAAGGGAACAAAGCATCACAAGTTAATTCCAGCATGCAGTAGACCTAACCAAAAAATAAAAACAACTGAAATTGATATTTTTTAAATCTTAACACTATTTCAAAAAATTGTAAATGTTTAGCATACGTGAGAAGGACAGAAATGCCTAAACTAGATGTCAAGAAAATACAATTTTTTGTGCCATACTCTGATGGCTGCAGATCACAGATGCTGGATCCCATCAAAAAACGGGAGGGAGGYGGGAGGCAAAGAAAGTGCACCCTGTCTCTGCCTTTCTCTGTTTGGGAACGGGATAAGGCACGCGGAAGCACCAGGGCTAAAGCCGGACGGCAGCTGCTGCTTCCTCCGATGCACCAGCTCGACGCACTGGGGCCCTCACCGCCCAGGAGCGCGGCTTGCGCGTTTGCACGTACTGTGACCACATCTCACAACACATGCAAAAGCCCGAAAGGCAAGCGCCTTAAGCRAGCAGCTCGGCCTCGACTCGCACGAAAATCAGAAACGTTCAGCGCTCGCCGCGRCGCTGCTTTACCAGGGAGCTTGTAAAACGGCACAGGGCCACACGCAGGCACCAAACGAAAGTCACGGAACCACCGGCACGTCCTCACCCGGGCAAACGCGCTAAGACAACCTCACACCAGGGAAACCTGTGGCTACAGASCCAGAAATTTAATATACAGAAGTTAGACTCACTGCTGTCACTTTGCCTGTCAGACAATCAAATACGAACAAAAAAGGCGAAACCTCTTCACAGCTGAATGGATSAATTGATAATACACAGGTTACTGAACTGGATAACTGGAGAATACAACTCATTTTTTCAAAGTATTCGTTATTAAAAAGAAACCACATTCGTTTCATATTTTATTTTTGTTAATTTAAGATAAAATAAATACTTCTAGCACCTAGCAAGCACCAAGTGCTGAAACAGCCCTGAATGAGGCCTATGAAGGCATCAGAGGTATAGTAGGAAAAAAAGGGTAGGAAGAGCCTTAGTAAGAAGGCTCTGTTTTAAACCAGAGTTGTATCCTGGCACAGCARCACGACTACGTAACATTGCAACACTTGCACTACTAAAGATAAATGATACCACTTGATCCAGATTTTAAAAAKAAACAATTAGTTCTGCACCTTGAATTTTATAACTCATTTGTTCCCGGCTGACTGCAGTTTTGGCAGAGGACCTGATCTCTGCAACTCAAGCAGTGGCTGAACACCTTAAAAAAAAAAAATACACACACACCTCCAAAAATCATTTCCCACTGACGGAGCTTGCACTTTGTCACGCCTAAATCGCCAGCGAGGGCGGGCTCTCGCCTCCACGCGCGGGCGTGCGCTCCGGGCTCCGACACCCGGCTCTGCACGTGCGGCACGGCGCCCTCGCAGCGCGCGCCCCTTCCCAGGGCTCGCTTTAATTTTCAAGCAAAGTGGCAAAGCCTAAGGACAGGCCTGTGCTTTCAGCAGAAAAGAGCTTTWCTTGGGCTCAAATTGCTCTCCCTCCCTAAAGGTCTCTCTTCCTCCAAAGGCCGCTCAGGTGCTGCGTCCCCAGAGCGGGCTTAAAGAAGCCCCGAAGCTCTGGCTGCTAAGATGAGGCAACCAGCTTTGAACCTCCCCCCAGGCATAACAATATTTGCATTACTGCTGCACTGGCTTTTAAGAATGGTGACAAAGAACTTCATTAAAAAAAAAAAAATCTACTGCAGGTATTTCTTTTAAATGCTGAAATTCCTTGTTGTAACACATGGTGCAGCCACCTCTCGAGTCAGCAAGTTCCCCTTGCGCGTCAGGAGGAGACACGCAAGCACGCACGAGCTGTCGTAACAAAACTCCCTAAATACAACGCAAAAGGTGYGCATGTTAAAACGCTATGCAAAACCAACTTCTCACCTCCCTTTAGATGACAGAGGGAGCAGGCTACTGACCCGATTATTTCTCTTTGTAACAAAGTAGTTTGCTCATTTCTTAAGCATCTAATTCACTAAGTGAAAAAGACTGCATTTTTAGCAAAGGTGAACCATTAAGGCTGTTAGGATAAACTAAAGCATACTGTTTGGTTATTTACCTCATCAGTAGATGTCCTACATAACTCTCAAGAGTAGTTCACAGAAAAGCATGTCTAAATAGGCTGTTACAAGAGTTTCATTGCTGTCACTGCATACCTCATGTAGATTAATGTAGTTTTTACCACAACATTCTCTGGTGAAAAGCAGATAGCATTACCCACGTTTTAATAGCTGGAGACGTCGCTAAATTTAAGTATGACCTTCACTAAATTGGAGCAACTTGGAACAGACTATCAGACAAGAAAAGCGAACACTTTCAGCTGCTTYCAGTTGAGCAGCGAGAATTCAGAGCAATTCCAACAAATCAGATGAATTAGTCATTACAAAAGAATATAGACATAAGATACAGGATTATTTAACTTCTGGGTGGTGTTGGCTTCTAACTGAAATAGAGAGTATCTCTTTCTGAGATATAATGTGCCTTGGTATTTAATGTAAAGAAGTAAGAAAAGAAAAAACAAAAAAAATCCACATAATATGCAGTGTCTAACAGAAAATAAAACATGAAAGGAAATGAAATATATTCTTTTTACAAGATAAAGTGTTTTAGATATATTCAGAGCTATGAAAACTTCTTTGTCGTCTCCAGAGTAGGGCTTTTCCAAAATAACTTTATATGTGTGGGTTTGTGAAAGCACAGCATGGGTGCAAAGACCTACTTACTGCGTATTTTTTGTTATTCAGGTATACAGCAAAGAGATTCAATGGAAGAACTCCTGATCAAGACAAAACCAGCTKAAAGCATACAAAAGGGATGCTAGCCATTTTTTTGATCCCCTTCAGAAATGAATATGTAAAAATTAAAGCAGTTAAATGTTCTTGGATTCAGTTGCCTCTAAAAAAATGATAGTCATTWAACTGTAAATTTATTAAGGCTCAAGTGCATTATAACTCTCTCTGACTTATTCAAAGGTTCTGACAACTATAAACCTGTTTTTGGTTGTCCAAGTTTGACTATGGAGACTATCTAAGAAAAACTGCCATATATTAGCATAAATGAATGCAGAATTTATCCATTGCATCAGTCCATCATATTTTATATGCTGCATTAGAACACTGAAAAAAAAGTAATTGTTATTTTTCTTCCAGGTTTTGTTCACACGTTATAATCCCCAAGATTAGGAAAATAGTTTGTCTTTTATTTAAGGCATTTTTCTATCCTGGAGGAATTTCTCCAAAGTGACAGTTCATCCTAAGACMAAAAAAAATAAATTGCACGATTTAACTGGAAACTCTAGTAACACTTGAAGCTCCAGTAAAAGAATGATGTGCAATAATTAAGTAACACGAATGCTGAAAGTCATTCAAATGTTCTTAAATACACCTCTATACGTATCACAGATTTAAATACAGGCCATATTAAGGCTTCAATCCTGATCACATTTAATTGAATGGCAGAGATACCAATTTATATTTGTTGAAACAAATGGGCAGAACAGGTATGTTGTTACACTTCCCTACAGCAGGCTTAAAACAGTCTGAAATTTGTCTTAAAACAGCCTATCTATGTAGAATTTTAGATGTGGTGTCTGTCTTGGGTTTTCTGAAGCATTTTAGGATCATAGTCTATAAAGACAATTTCCACAAAGCTTCATTCACAATCTTAGCAGCTTCCAAACTAAGCAAGTCAAAATAAAGTTAGTGAAAGGACTATGGAAATGCTATTTGGAAATATCAAGAGAATATATGTTTTTTACTTTAAGTTAGAGAACCAAAATCAGACCATGTTACAAACTTCTGTCCTAATTCCCTTCTCATATAAAATGAGCACACAAATACGCCATTAGTCTTCAGAGTTATCTATCAAAATAAATTATCTTTTCTGCTCATATAACCCTTCAGTATGCCTGAGTTTACTAAATAAAGTCAAATCCAAAGGGATTTTTTTTCCTTTTTAAATAATAATGAGGTATAAACTTTTTATTTAGAAAGTAATGAGGTGAACTCCCTGAGCAAATCAAAAGAAAGTGAAGAATTTAACTGACTACCACAATTACACCAAGCCACAGAAATCCCAGGGATTCAATTGCTGCAACAGGCAAAAAATGACATTTGTCACATCAGCCTTTTGAATAAAGCCTTGTCTATATTACAAAAGAGTACCAATTTAACTCGAGTAAAAGATTTTCTAATAAAGAGATGGCTCTTTATTAGAAGTTACAAGCTCAAGTAAAACTGGTATAAACAAAAGTGAAATTAGTGCAGTAGCTCTAATCTTCAGAATTCATGGGTGACTGGTCTAAATTTGGCTGTTACTGCATGTGTAAGAGAGGATCTATACAAGAGGAATAATCCAAATAAACTAATCTCGCTCAAAAACACTTAGCTTTGGTCATGAAGCAATACAGAATCAATACCACTTTTATTCAAAATATCTGCAAAGTTCAACTAATCATGACAACACAAAAAGTCAGTTTGTATTAACTTTTTAGCCTTCTCACAAAGATTTCTGTTAATCTACTGCAGTTGTCTGGTGCAGGCTTGGCTCCTGTTTAATTAATCCAAAAATTAAAGTGAGTAAACATCTGCTGCAATGTAAATCATTTCTTGTTCTGTAACTCAAGAACTTTCTCACATCTACTTCCCCCCAAATTAACTACAAAAGCCAAGCAAACAAAATAACTGAACAACAAAAGCTACTCTTTTAAATACAAATTCTTGATTAATGAAAGCATTGCATTTGCATGTACATCACGCAAACTTTCTATCAGTGGCTTTCTTTACAAAAGCCTCATTGGTTTCACAGTATTTCTCAGAGTTATGTATGTATTTCCTGCATTTCACTGATGACGAATTCAACAAAGACACATTATGCATGTGAACAAGTTCACACGGAGTTGGGAACATGACATGCTTCCTGGTTTAGCTGTAGCTGCCCTAAAATCCATTTTCTTCCATTCCTGAACAAATGTCCTCTTTTGTCTCCTGAACAGACTTCTTTCCAGTCAGCCAAACTTTTTTTTAATTTCAAGATTAGATTAGCCTAAGCTTAGTGATGTTAAGAAACAAGCCCGAGCAAAACAACGCAACAGCTCCATTTTTAAGTTGGATGTCACAAAAGAGGACTAAAGCAGTTTGCTGCTTCATAGTGACTAACATACTCTATAGTTATATACAAAACTCAACACAAAGCTACTGACCATTGATGGGGAACCAAATAACCACTGATAYGGAATTTGCCCTTTCCATCCATACTGAAGGAGAAACTTTGGAGAAGTCGTCTATCGGATACTGACTTTTATCACATAGCGGCCCTAAACTTACTGTGCTTAGCTGCCCCCGCTACGCTGGGGAAGAGCGCTCAGCAGTACTYGGACACATCATTTATCTCCTAAAGAAACTAATGTGAATTTGCAGAGACGGCCTGGGAACAAAAAAGCTAAAAGCTTAGAGACCCTTGCTGAGAGCTTTTTTGTTAGTCAGGTATGCAAGGAAACACGCATGAGGTTGGCACTAAGGACACGAGCTGATCGTGGAATATGCGAATTTGCACATGGGTTATCATGACAGTCTGAGGAACTATTAATGTGCCAGAAAGCTACTCTGTCTAGGTCACATATGAGCTCTGTAACTCTATCACACAAACTCCACAGTTCAGGCTGACAAAGCCACTGCAAAGCTCCTCATTTTATGAAATTTTATTTTATTTTCTTCCATGTCCACTTCCTAATCAGTAGCAACATCCGATACAACTGTTTGGGTCACTGGTGTTCARACAAATGCCTCTCCAAGCCTGAATGCCTCAGTGAACATAAAACACTTTAGTAATGAGTTAAAGGAGTTACTGTACAATTACTTTCGAGCTCCCACTATGGTTTTATTGGAAAGGCTGGCATTTGCTACAATAATTCAAGAAAGCACCACTATGCACTACTGACAGGTTATCTACTCATAAAAAGATATTAAGTCTCACATTACTTCTGGGCTCAGAAATTCAGATACAATGATATGTAGGGAAGGTTGATTTACTCTAAAYCAGAAGAGAAAATAGGATCTGTGCCCAAGCCTTAGAAGAGAATTTACTACTTACTCTTTGGGTAGAAAAAAACCCAGAGAATCCATTTTCAAAATGACACACGCTTGTATTTCCTTTGCCGTTCCTTCTGAACAAGCCCCCCACAAAAGAAACACATATCAAAAAATACCTCTATCACAACTAAAATTATTGATACAGTAAAGAGAGTTTATAACCTCAAGCATGAAATACTGTAGCACAAGATATTCCAGTATCTGCCATCTCCCTAAATCATCTATTACTGCTGAACTATAAGAGTTTATTATCCCTAACAGAATAGCCACATTCCTGAATTACAAACTGCTGAACGTTGTTCTACTGCTTTTTGCCCATAAAGATACTATTCATGAACTCTAGCAGAGTGAGGACAACATAAATTTTCTTGCAATTACTGTTCAGAAATGTTATGCTATTCCCCAAAATTTTATTTTCATTTTATGCTCAACAAAATCAAAATATTCATAATTCATGCTCCCTCTAGACATCTTTATCATATAGGTAGATTTTCTACAACACTCAGCACCTGACCTTTCTAATAGAGTAGAGAGATATCTACATCATTTATTTTGCTGCTCAGGTTGCAGCCGAGTTGTTAAATATCCAGGCTTTAGTGGGAGTGGAGTTCATTCAAATATTTACACCTACGTTAGCTGCACATATACTTGGGAACAATAAAAAAAAGCTAAAGTAAAAAAGGCTGTATGTATACCAATTAACAAGACTTACTGCCTCAAAATTCATGGCCAAATTCTCTGGCCTGTTCAGTGCATTTTGCACCACTTGGAAAAATCTGAGTGTCACATCAAATTAGGCCTTTAAAGAGYCAATCTCAAAGCTCTCCTGTGCTGAGCCCTTGTTAATGGATGTGATGAAGTCAACTCCTGCACTAGCCACACTGCCATCCTTGGCAGAAGGAAAAGCAGAAAGATGTGTATTGGGGTAAGAGGGGAAGGGGGAACACCAGGGCAGAATGATCTAGCACAGCACTACAGGACAGCTCTGACACGGTCCTACACAAGTCAGCCGTGGATCAAGGATTCACAAGTAGCCCCTTGATGGTTCCTTTTTGGTTGCAAAAAAACCCCAACAGAAAAAAAAAAAAAAAAAAAAAAAAAAACACACCTGAGCTAGGCAGACAGGGAGTGTATACCTCCCTGGCAGAACATGATCTCTACCTGGAAAAAGAAAGTGAGGTTTCAGTGCTGCAAAACCAGCGAGCTCCTGGTTTTGAAGACACCGCCTATATTTTTGTGTAAATTCCCAGTTTATAATTTCTAGGTAAGTGTTGTCATAGCACCTCCAGGTCAGACTCTAGTTGTCTACCCAATTTTCTTAACACAAACCAAACAAAGAATTCAAAATCCAAATTCARTCTCATCCTTATGCCTCCAAATCCTAACCCCATTCCACAATAAAGGCATCACATCCTGTGTCAGTAGTACTTTAGCCATTTCCAAGTGTAAGAAACGTGTGGAAGTGAATGTCATCTTCCTAATTGCTTATTTCTTGTGAGATCTCAGACTAGCCATTCCCCCTCTCATCTAACAGTTTCACCACCAGTTACATATGAGGATATTGACCCATTTTGAAAGCTCTCTGGATGAAAAGTGCTGGGCAAGTCTAAATTATACGTCTGCRTGTTGCAAACAAAGACTTAAGCTCAGCTGGAAGTCCCTCTAATCACTCTGTTTTCCCTATGATTTTTGTTCTCTATAAACTGAGGGAACAAAAAATGAAGAAAAACAGATGCCCTGAGGCTAATGTTAAGGCTTATCAGCTGAGCGCAATGCAAYGTATTAACTGGCTTTCCTTTGAAAATCTAAAGCAAAACATAACAGTGACTTATTTAAACATAAACAGCACAAGTAGCCAGAGAAAATAGCTACTAACATCCTAACACCAGATTTTTCTAAACTTCACAGAAAATAAATACTGACAGCATCATCCCTTCATTCTGCTACATCAATATAATTATATCTATCAGTCTAAACCCTAGAGAATGAAKGTTTTATAGCTCAAGAAATAGGAAAAAATAGTGAAACATTTTTAATGATTTTGGATAATGTGGTTTCAGATTTCAATCCTTAATTTAAGAATCTCAAATTATTTTGAATAGCCTTGATGGGGTCCCCAAATCTTTTTTGTGAGCAGCTTTTGTAATATACGCAGCATGACTGTTTCTATTATAACTCAAAGAGAAACTGCCTGGTGATCTCTTCAGACAAAACAAACTGAAAAAAAGGCTGCTTTTTTAGATGGTTCCCTAATAAGTTAAATCATGTTCCCGGAAGGAAGGAAAGAAAAGCAATGTAATGATCACAAGGTCCATTCCAAAAGGGAGACTAAATTAAGCTCTTTTGGAGAATTCTGTTGAATCTCTACGAGAACTTTGCCCTTGGAGTGGAAAAATCATTCCAGTCTAGCAGAGAAACACTTTATCATAGGTATCCTATCATATCATAAAAGAGATACCCGCTTGATGCCATCAGAGACTCTTTTCTCCTATTATTTTGTAACACCCCACCAAAAATCTAGGAAAATAAAAATGTAAGAAAATTATCATTGTATTAAAAACACAAGCTTAGTTTTAACATTATATTAGTCGATACTCTTGAAGGAGTTGAAGATCTTCCATCAAATCAGATAGAAAGCATATCTAGCCAACGCCTCCCGCAGGGAACTGTATTTCAAATGTCAGTGAACAATTTATTTCTGCAAATTCTAGAGCTCAGAGTGGCAGAATTTGGTTTTATTTTCTTCTCGTTAAGCCTTTTGCATGGATTATTTTTCTCCTTTGTCAGGTGAGGTTGTTAAGCCTTGCGACAGGCCATGAAGCCGCACGCTTTCCTGCAAGCTGTAGGACAGGCAGAAAAGATGCTGATGCAGGCGTGGGTAGATGCCTCGCAGAGAAGACCGGTCTTCTGTAGGTATTGGGACCACGAAGGCGAGTTAGACCGACAGCAGCGAGGCCAGTCCAGAGAACACAGCGGCGACGGTGTGACTACGACTTGCCTCACAGCGCTGGAGGAGGCAGAGGTGACGTCCTCACCTTCCCGCCTACCTTTTGCTAACAGCAGGGTTGGTGGGGCAAGGAGGTCTTCCAGATCAGGCAACTGACCTTGCTGGAAAAGCCTGCTTTTCCTGACCAGCTCAGAAAAGAAAAACCAGTAAAATCGGCCAGACGATGTCCTTGATCCAGCCGATGGCGCGGCCCGTTCTGCGGCCAACGCCGGCGCTGCCGGGCGCGGGAACGCCGGGGACGCCGGCAGGGGTGGCTCGGGCTGCCCGGCACCCGCACCCTTCCCTACACCTACCATGGCTCTAGGCCAAAAGAAAGCAGAGCACCACACACACCTCAGACCTGTACTTACAGGTAGAAGAAAAGTCTCTATTTTAACTGGAAGAGCTAAAATTATCCTTAATATGGAGCAACAGCACAGCCGTCTGTCATATCTACTTAATATTTTTAGAGAAAATACTAGGTGTAAACATACTACTTTTTCTGACATTTATTTTTGTTTTACAAGGCAATTCCTTCCCTAATCGGCAATTTTATCTATGAACATTGCCTTTTACCAAATATTTGTTATGACCGGGAGGGAAAGAAATTAGGAGTCCTTGCTTTGTAAAGATTAAAAAAAGAAATTTGATTATTTTAAAGGAATATAAAATTAATCAAGTCATCAAAAGCAAGACACAATAAACTAAAAGAACTCTAACTCAAATCTTAACATTATTTCAAAATAACAGCTATTACTAAGAGATTTCTAATTATATGAAAGAGATCTCAAAGTGGAACAAATTACTCCAAAAACCAGTGTCTCCTTTCAGCTTTTYAAATTTTTTTAAACTGAATTAAATAAAATCCTTAAAATGAAATCTGCAATTATTTTCAATTATTCTTAGAAGTATTTTTACCTAGTAAGTAATATATGACATTCTAATAAAGCTAAGGTGCAAAGGAATAAGCAGATTAGAAGCACAATTTTCCCTGCTCATCCCCCTCAGCTAATTAAGCTAATAAAAAAGTATTCTACCACAATGGAATCCAGCTTTTTTTTCTGGCCCAGAAAAGTCTCTATTTTCAGATGGTCAAATTGAGGTAACAAATAACGTTTGTAATCATTTTAAACACAGCTCCCAGCTAAAACATTTCTTCCATGAATTGATCGACCTATGGAACTACTTAAGAGTGTCTTAAGAGCATGTTCTGACCTAGATATTCATACAAAGACATTTCAGGAAAAAAATATTTTCTTTTTTTCKTACAGAGAAGGTACACTTAAAACTGTGGATTATTGCTCACTAGAAATCACAGCTTCAAGGAGAAACTTCCCACAGGGCGTAAACGCTTCAGTAGTTGCTGTTCTTGTGGGAACACTATATAAAATTTGTGTTAGGCAAGATGAGTGATGTCCACCACAGACACAGACAATCACAATTCCCTAGAAATTCTCAGCTGAAGGCAAGACTTAATATTCTGAACGTATACATGGTATTTGCYCAAATCCCTTTTTCTGGCCATTTGACTACAGCTAATTTTTCTAGCCTGCCTTAGAGCTGCTTCCTCCAAACTGTACCTCATCTTACTACGAAACTTCCAGGTTATCCTCTGTTGGACTATATTGCTTTTTCCCAAAGTTTTAAAAACCCCGGTCTATTGTTAACATTAGGCTGTTCTGAAAGATCACTTGTCACTGATTCCTAAGGAACCATAATCATTACCGTTAAACATAGGAAAAGAAACTTAAAGAGACTATCAGGTCTGCTAAAAAACATTTAGAATTTGCAGCATTCATGACTGACGGCCACATGTACATTGTCTCTTGTCCGATCACATTTTTTTTGCTACTTCATTAAAAAAAAATGGACGTACAACTAATGATATTTTATTGCTCTTCTATAACTGGGTAGTTAAGACATACCTGATCATAAATTATAGCAGCACAGAATAAAAATTCATAGTCCTACTTCCAGATTTACTACCCTTCCTGCGTGCTGTGGAACAACATGGAACAATGTTTCAGACTTACCTTGTGTAGCTGAACTAAGCTAGCACATGCTTGGGTAAAGCACCCAGAGTCACTGAAGGGTAATACAGTCCTCCAGTTTTTAGGCAAAATGGGATTTTTATTGCCCTTACCAGAAGAGCCATAGTCTTCTTTGCAGTGTTTACACTAGCATTTACATTAACAGATCAGAAAAGCATTCTGGAAGCGAATCTCTTGGTCCTCCCTTATTGAGCTTTGGCTTGCATCGTAGAGGGCTCTCAAGAGCGCAAAGTGGGGTTCCTTCTGGATGAAAGCAAAAGGCAAGCTGTGGGACACACTTTCTGCGGACACCGGGTCCTCAGCACTGACTATCGTGATTTACACCACGCCACCTGTTAACATAGTGGACTGACTTGAGCCTGAAAGGTCATAAACAATTCTAATGACAGATTAGAAAACAACTGAAACTTTGTAAAACAACCACAAAACTATTAAGTCAGTAGAGAAAGAGTAACAGCAGCCAGCATCCTCAGGAAAAGAAAAATGTAATAATTCTGAGCAGAACCTTGTATTTTTAATTGAGAAGCTCAGATGTGGCATGTATTTATCTCCGTCTAAAGGGAAATTTATGGCAGGTGGCTGCACCTGTGGTACATCTGGACCAGCACTTGTACCCTGTAATGGACATCTGGCAGTTTCCACTGGCGTTCCCTCTGCTTCCCACAGGAGGATGAACGTCATTATGACTGGGTATGCTGATGGTAGGGGAGATAGTTTAATAATACCTATATTATCACTATTTATAAGCCAGTATATTAATTTAAGGCATTCTATTCTGAGTCAATGCAAACAACCAGTAACATAATGGGAAAGAAATGTATTTTATATCCTTCATCTTAATCAGAAAATATACTGGAAAGAGAACACAAATTTCATAAGGTGATACACTTCAGAAATCACTTTCACATACAGGTGAAAATATTGACAGAATGGGAAAGTTCTCTTTGAGGTGAAAATCACAATCCTATTTTGCAAACATTTGCTCACCCACAAGAGGAGTACAAGAAGCAGCCTTTCATCATTTTTTATAGAGTGCATTAAATGAAGTCAGAAAGTGCAGTCCAATACTTTTCCTATGCTTTGGCTTGCGTTCAGATGGAAATCTTGGAAATTCCTGAAAATTGTAGGGTGGATGGTTACTATTATTAGAAAGTACCTTAACTCCACTAGAATAAGCAGAAGAGTTAAAGTTTCTTCTTTTCAAGCAGAAATGTCAATAATTCAGATATTACAAACAAATACAGCCTATTTTTCCTCCTCTAAAAAGTCAGTTAGTATATATTTTCTTGCTGCTACAGTGTTATGAAACTGTGAAAGTAATTATCATCAGCATAAAATTAGCAGAGGAACATAACAATCATAATGTAACAGATCTAAAATATAATCTGGAGCTTTGAATATTAAGAGGTGAAATATAATAGGTACACCTATATTGCAGTTCAAAGCRCCTTCTACCCAAGCCTTCTCATACTATGCAAAAGAAACTGTATGCAGACTAGGCAATGGATATTCTAAGTTAAGTAAAATAAGTTAAAACAATAAGAGTTTAACACTAATGGTAAACTTTCTGTTCTATACAAATAAATACAAGTATGCTTTAGTGATAACATCTATTTGTCTTGTTTTAGGACAGTCCTCACCGCTGTTCCAATTTCAGTCAGACTACAAATGATGAAATATGGATGAAATTTATAGTAAACATCCACAGCATCCTGTGGATAATTAAGGCACRGTAATCACCATCTCCCAAACCAAAGCCTTCCAGTGCAGTATTCTTCTAATCTATGTAGCATCCAGCGTGCAACATGGTTATGGCCTCTCTGCTGCATCCCTGTTTGTTGGGAAGACAGTAAAATGGGAGTGTTGCAGAAAGAATCCACCAAGACTTGRCTGTCTTTACAAACAGAAAGGGGTTACATCTTCTAACACCTAAAACAAAACATTCAGGAAGGCCAAAAGGATTCTGAATTCTTTGACCCACGAAATACAGCTCCTCTTCACTTAAYACTTCTCAATCAGCAAATGGGAAGACATCAGCTTCTCAAGGCAAGCCAAACAGTGTCTACAAGCTAAATTTTCCAAAACACATCCTTCCTACCCTGCAAAACCGACTCATGACATCCATAACCCTAAAAGGGGAGGCAAGGAGGCATATAAAAAGAGCTACTCATAAAAGTTACGTACTTGATTAAAACATATAATGGAGTAAAAAATATTCCTCCACCAAAAAATTCCCCAGAATAGAATAAAGAACTTCTTTTGCCTATTTTATAGTACCTCTCAAACATTAATGAACACTTGCTTCTTGACAAATTCTATCAGATGGCTTTGGACAATACACAATATGATTTTTAATTCCATCTCAGTGGTTGATAAACTCACTTTGCTCTTCCAAAATCCTTCTCTTTACACCACACACTTTTCAATAGGTTCAAAAACCCACACAGACAAGAACTATTACATTTTTATCTATATAACCCTCCCCTGAGATAACCTGCATCCTATTGAAAAGACTTGAAAATAAATCATCAGATAATCTATCTCCTCAGAAATCATGCACATGCAGTGATACCGGAGACAATGAGGAAGCAGGGAGCTATTGAGTGGGCAGAGTAAGGGGTGAGAAAGGAAAGTGGAATTGCAAGGAAACAAGGTACTTAAGAGTAAATTACCCCTTGTACAACCAACAACACATACATAAAACAGCATTGCTGAAAAAAGAAATTCAAAAACAAGTAAAAAACTAATAACCAGTGTGCTATACACCTGAAAATACAATAATAAACTGTGATCCATCATCTAAAAAACAAATGACATTGGAAACAGAAGTGGATATATTGTTCTAAGCCATTTTTATCACAGAGCTCTTTACCAGAGAGATCTTTCTCAAAYGAATGTTTTCTAAAGAAGAGATAASTTCAGAGCAGATCAGCATTTGTTCCGCACCACCTTCAACAGTTTGCCAGACTGCACCTACACTAAGAGAGAATATAAAGGACTCTAATGAGGACTTGACTCACAAAGCAGCATTGATGCACAAACCTACTTTACAAGCACCCAATTGTAGCTGTTGCACAATGCCCAGCCTGTGAGATGCAATCTCAGGTGGTCTACACCTGTTCAGCAGGACTTCGGGCTGTCAAGGTCAGATATCTGGAGCTGGTTGTAACTTGAACTCTGGCAGAGTTCAGATAAACGCAGCTAAATAGAGAAGAGAAAGTTTTACTGTCTCCTAAGTATCCTATTCCAATAGGCAGAAAAGGGGAAAAAAGACAAAAAAGAAAGTTTGTATTAATAATGAAGGCTTGGCTCTACCTTTTTTCCTTCCCTCTCCAGTTCCCAAACTAACGGGCATTGTTAGAKATCTGATTTTAGTTTCAGATATCACAGGTATCTTTTTCATAGCTTTTTCAAGCAAAATGGAGTAAAAACGGGAGGCGGCTTAAAATTTTAAAGGGCATAAGAAAACTTGCTGAGTCTCTTGYTTTTACTATTAATTATCAACACTAAACAGACRTAATTAAAASCAACCAAATGGAAAAACRTATGTAATCTATGCCTTCGGCATAACATGAACCATGCAAAGGTCAAWAAGGTAACTCTACTGGATTATTTCATTAATTTTATCTTTGGTAGAACAGTCAGACCAGGAATATTCAGCAAGAACATTACCAGTTACTGATTTTCGGTCATTGTTGTGAAACATAAACTTTAAAACCACAATATSTCCCGAGACAGCAGGATGTCTAGTCACGATGCACAAAAATCTTGTAATGTGTGCACAAGAGTCCCTACTGTGGTTGAATGGACAATATTAATTTTCTCACTTCCCAACTTTCACATGCTCAAGTTCACAAGTTTTCTTTTGTGAAAACAAGAAGGAAGAAAAAGGGGAGAAAAGAAACCAAAACATCAGTTCTATCATGGCTTTACTATCAACACCCCTTTGAGCTGGAACCTCTAACTCTGCCCAGCTGGTCCAGTAGGACCAAAACACAATGCCCAGCTGCTCTCTTCCACATAGATTGATTCATCTTTTGCAGATACTTGCACATAGAGAGAGTTTTCTCTGATTCTTCTGACCAGGAACACATCAAAATTGTGTGGCCTATATGCCCACCACCTCCATGCTCTTAAATCCATTGCTCAGTTTGCTTCATTTTCTGAAGGGAAGAAGACAAATTGTGCTAAATTCCGAAAAATTTTTATTGATAAAACTTTCACCCTCACTTTTTGGAACAGTGACTTAAAATATATAGGAGTGTCAGTGGTCTTTGTTTCAGGAATGCCTTTTGATAGTTTTAATAAAGTCTTCCAACATTTGGCCACAGTATAGCGTTAAAAATACCCACAACTCTGGCTGCAAATCCTTAGTCTGTGTATATTTCTCTTTTCCTGCAAACTAGAATTGCCACTGGGGGTGGCAGAATCACTGAAGCACTGAACCATCTGTGCTGAAACTGAACTYGGTGAAAGCTGGGCTCTCAGCTTCTGAAGGGCTCAGTAACATTAAGCAGTCTGAAAGTCAGGTCCTAGGTATCCAGAATGGGATGGGTAACATTAGATCATCTGTGCAACAAAAGGAACAATTATGAAAATAAACATTTGTAAAGCCTTCTGAAGTTACAGTGATTAATTTAAGGCAAAAGCCCACGATAGTCAGAGTCAACCCTTCCCTGAAAACTGATTTGAATGTTGAAATATCATGTAGGACAACTCTCCGAACAAAATGGAAAAACACTCCTCTGATCCTCAGTTCAGCGTATCTACTCTGTGTACTGAATGAGGTGGAAATCCTATGGAAAAAGTGTAAGATGATGTAAACACGGAAAGGGTCTGCTGTTTCAAGAACACCTTCAATTAGTCTTTTCTAGTTTGTATGCTCTTGAATTTACAACTTCATTAAGTTCTTTCAACATGCACGTTGCAGACACAGTATCCCACTCATACCTTCCTTCTTAATGATCTTTTAAAACACATGTGCACATACCACACTTTACAAATCTTTCAACTCGTGTGCACACGCAGTGTGCATATGTGTGAGTGCACACTGAGGCAGAAACACCACTACCTGCAGGAGTAAATCCATTTTCCCATCTATCCCCTGCAACAGCTTTAAAGCTAAGCTGCTTATGAAGAGTTGAACCTACTCCAATTGCTCTGGAGGCTTATTAAAGGGAGCAACTTTGCACCWCAGCTGCTAGAGAGAGATCTGTTAAAAAAAATAATAATGATAATAAAACCACTCAAAACCAGAGCAAGCAGGYCCCTAGGTTTGCCTTTTTCTGAAGACAGTGTTCAGCCCTCGTTCGACTGTCTGCCAAAGCAGAGCGCAGACCGGCGCTCCAGCAGGTTCACTCCTGCGGCTGAAGCTGCTCCGGAGAGGACGGGCAGCCCGGGAGCCAGGGCTGCCTGCGCCCCTCAGGGCTTTGAGCGCAAGGAGCCTCCGGGCCGGGCGGCCGAGAGCCCGTGCAGAGCGCAGCTACAGCGCCCAGCGCTCTCAGATGTAAAACCCAGTATTTGCTGCTTTCACGCGGCCTCTTAGTCCCGCAGTGGAGAGCTACAGATAGCGTAATTCACCTTTTCAYAAGCAGATCATTAGCTACAGCCAAAGCAGCATCCGAAACAGGGGTTACAGCCCCATCAGCAAAAGATATCAGATGTTAACAGTCGCTTGCTATCAGCTTGCTTTAAATTAAAGTTAATTAACTTGAGCAAAGTTTGTGTTGTTCCTTTAACTGCTTATTGCTAGTAGCACCCRCACATTTCAGAACGCAGGCCCRTTCAACAGAGCCTGTGAAAATCAGTTTATTWTTTCTTATTGTTTAACTTTAGGAAGCTTTGTTTACCAGTGTTTTCCAATGTGATTAATCAAATTGTACATTTAAGCATAGTTTGAACATAAGGACATACAGAGKTTCTCTTCATGAACTGTCATAGGTGTTACATGGAATTAATTGTGAAAACAATAATCACCCRGAACACTATAATTAAAYTTTAAAAATCAAATCCTTAGTAAATTCCTAGTTAGCCAAAATTAGTCAGTTCATACTTAATATACTGCTTTTTTCCCCTAAGAAACAGCCATAATGCCTGCAAAAAGAGAAGCCTTTATAATCCTATTGTCCTTTCAAATCAATGATGYTATACACAGAACAAAAGAGCAATTATTTCTAGACATTTAACAGACTTAAAGATGTTAAAAGCAGCTCTTAATAAGATCATGGATGAACCTGTGAGCTTCCACACTTCTTCAAAGGTGTATTAAGAGAAGCATAACAATTTCAGCCAATGCAAGCACTATCAGCAGCGGAAATGAGAAAACCTCGTCCTGACTGAAGGAATGGCTTTGCCTTTAACAAACGCTTTCACTGTGTATCCCTCCAGAGCCACACACTCTGCAGGATGCCATTTGGACTTTGTTTAAACACTTTTGCCAACAATTGCTAGGAAAAAGCCCAAGGTGATSACACGTTCTGTTCTATTCAGATGTATTTGCAATATAATTCTGCTCAGTTTGGTGGTATTAGAGTGCGTGACAGTAAAAAAGAGGGAAATACATGCAAATATTCTATCTATTAAAGAGTATCATCTGAATGTTAATGCTGCCAGGATATAGGACAGATGTCATCAAAGAGCTTTTAACAACAGAGATTGTTAGTAAACACACTGACTAGCAAAATAAGTACGAATTTTGCTCTGTGCCTAACAGGGCCCAAGGGTCAAGAGCAAAAGTTCCCTTTTATAAGTAGGAAGGAGGAAAGTTAAGGAAGGACTCACAGGGATTTTTTTTTTCCTCCTTTCTTTCAAAAAAAACCTAACTGACTGAAGTCAAGGACTTTGTCCACATAGAAAAKTAATTTTATAACAGCAAGCACCATTTCTGTTTTGACTGCATATTAAAAAAAATTAAAAAACTCAACAGCATTTTCCACATTGACTTTTTAAAGAATTCAGAACAAAGGATTAACAAAGTATCAGAATAAGTATCAGGAAAATGAATTATAAAGATACTTGCTTTTTAAAAGCACACAGACCTTCCTGCAGAATATACTTATTTCACTGACAGACTGTTTCTCAACTTGACATAATATTTGCATGAGCAYTAATTCAAAACTATTGATGTATATCATATCAGGTTTCTGCACTTACTCTCAGGGMTCATTTAAACAAAGCCTTGAAAAAGCAAGAAATAACTTGCTTTTAGCACAGATAACACCAAAATAAAAATTGCACGGGTCTAAAACAGATTCAAGAGTCAAGCAAACAAATAAATTGACAGTATGTATGGGAGAGCCTATTATACTGCATGGTTCAAAACCTTGAAAAGCCCTCCTCATTAAGATTTCATTAAGATATTCTCTATCCTTATATATAAGGTTCTTATACCTTTGTAATGCTACATTTCAAAGGCTGGAGCACTCCAGAGCAGGCTTTGGGAGCGAATGGGCACATACAGTGTCCTTTTCACTCCACGTCGTGAAGATCTGGAGCTGTCCCTTCCCTCCATCCCTCTCTTTTCCTCTGCTCAAACTGGTCATTTATAGTTATCTTACAGTCTCTTAAAATATAATTAATATAACTGTTGAAAAAGAAAAAAAAATAGAAAAAAAAAACAAAATGAAAAAAGGCATGTAATTGAGAGGAGATAATCGAGAAGACAGAGCCAGGCTCTTCACTGAACTGCAYAGGGCAAGAACAAGAGTCAGTGGTCATAGACTGAAATAAGAGATTCTGACTGGACATAAAGAAAGAAAAAAAATCACAGGAAGGATAATTAAGCACTGGAACTGGCTGCCYAGAGATGCTGGGAGCTGCTGTCYTGGTAGGTTTTCAAGACCTGACTAGATCAAAAAAGCCCTGAGCAACCTRGTCYGAGTTCAACCCTTCCTGGTTTGAWTTTTTTAAGTAAACATTTACCTCCAAATTTTAATGTTGTGACTGCAGTGGAAAGAGAAGTGGGTCCTTAGTAACCATACTGACAGCAACGAGCTAACTTGTGATTAGCAGCAAATGCAGAAATCATGAGAAGTACTTTTTTAGCATAAATACAGTGATTAATCTTAACAAATATACATTTTTTAAAAAGGCTGTTCCTTAAGAATCGAGTCTGAGAGGCTGTCAATATTTATTAGATTTCATCTTTTTTTAAAATGGCATCCTTCTGTGAGCATGAGTTCATGCATGTGCAAATACGCACACAGAATTATTATCTACTTATGGAATAAATACTATTGTTATGTGTTACTAAAAGCCCTTGAAGATTTATGTATGGATATTTTGTAATAAAACAGTTCACAGGACTGGTGTTTTGTCTGGTAAACAAAGAATCAAGAATTTTCTTGGCAAATATTAACAGCTGAATTATCTATGTACTAAAGTATGTAGACAAAGTATAATTATAATTTGATAATTTATATAGTCTTAGAGTACAGCTTACACTGAATAGAGTACAAATCATTATCTCTAAAATGTCCCTCTCCTTTTTTTAAGGGGGAGGCGGGAAGAGGGGATAACAAATACAAGGCACTGAGTTGCTTGAATCGCAGACGATAGCAACGTACTGAGGAACTTCCAAATCAAAAAAAAAAAAAAAAAGTGCTAAATTACAATATAGAAAAGCAACCAAATAAACTGAAGAACTAAAAGTCACTAAAAATCCATAGGGGACAGAACTCACTCCTGATATAGTAAGTCCTTGTCTGCTGTCTGGCTTAGCTGCCTCCTGTGCAATACCAAACATAAATGTGTCAAGAGTTTTTCCAAACCTGGTCCTGAGTGGGAGAACACCAGCTTGAAAGCAATAAACTTCATCTGAAGACRGGATGACACTATGCAGTCTTGGAAAAACAGCAAGTAGGAATAGATCGGAAATAGCAGTTTGCATATTCAGAAGAATCCCTGGTTATGTGGATAATTTATCGTAAGAGCTGAAAAAATCCACATAGTTGATTGGTTTGATAAATTTTCCTCATTTGAACAATTAAATACTTTGACTGACTCACAGAAGGGCTGCTGTTCTCTGAAATACTATGTAGAGCCACACCATAAAATCCAGTAGGTCTCTCTCTCTCTCTCTCCCCTCAGTAATGACAGATGTTTCCACCAGAACAGCAGTCTGTACCAGCATCACAAAAAAATGGGTTTTTTGTTAAAAGCAGAAATTATGCTAATATATTCTAATTTTGGTAGATGAAGCTTCAATTTATAGGTCATATATAGAATCGGGTCACAAATAACACCTTGATTTTTCCCCTCAGGARGAGGCTTCATTACAAAGATATAACTCTTCAGAGGACTCTCTATTCAGGCAACTTATCTTTTGCTATTAACTGTTCTTTATGCTAATTTTCCTTGCATAAAAATGCTATGTCTTCTCCCAATAGTTTTCTAAAATATAAATATTGTTTTTAATTCCAGTAATATGGCACAGCATATTTTATTTACCATAAAAAGCTAAATATCTGTTGTTCTATAATGTAGGGTTGGACAGTAACAATTGTATCAGGTGAACTTAGTAATGTAATTTTTGTTCTAGGCATTCCTTGGGAATCCAGTAAAAGCTCATCCTGAAAGCTTTTTAATGAAAATGTAATAATAAACCCTTAAAATATTAAGGCCTTGGTTCAAGACAAATGATGAAGTTGGTAGCTAAGCAGTCACAGAAAAACTAATCTAGTCACAGGTGTGGCTAAGCATGTTTTGTCTTACTACGTTTTTCCAATTGCACTTGAAATATTGGTTTCTAGCTCTCATCTATTCATCAAAAGACTCATGCAATTTAGCTTGTTCTTACAATCCTGATTCCTGAATTATGTAGGAGAGGTTAAGGCTTTTTGTTTGCTCGTGTTAAAGTGAGTCTCCTAGYCATTAAGGAGAAAAGGCCAAGCCCCAGAAATTCTAAAGGATTTTGGACTTTGAGGAAATAGAAGAACCCAGACTTATGAATTTTTTGGGGGGTGGGGGAGGTTTTCTAAGACCTGACCCAATTTCAAATGCTTGAATTTTATAATGCTGCCTTGCATCATTTCAGATTTATCTTTCCTGTAATAATCATTATATRACTTACACTGGTTTGACAGCAGCAGATTGTCTAGGGATGCTCTGCATCCTTTTAGAATATCCAGGCAAAATTCATATAGATTTTACACCAACATTGTTAAGTGCCAAGGGGGGGGGGGGGAAGAGAGAGGGAGAGAGAGAGAAATTTGCTGCATCCCTCTACCAAGAATCTTGCTCCTACAAACATTAAGCTGAYATCAGTCAAATACTACCCAAAAAGGACAATGTTATTAGCCATGATCACTTCAATAATTATTTCTGTAACTACCAAAGGCCAAAATACACTCTATTACAAACACCAGGCTTATTGCACCTTTTTCTTCATCTGTACTAAATTCCCCAGCTTTTGGGTTTTAAACACTTTAATTAATACTGTGATACTCAACAAAATAAAAGCAGAATACAAAGAAGAAAACCAAAGAAACACACCCTTCTTCAAAGATCATTAAGCATTTAGGAAAGTTATACTTTAACCYTCTCCTGAACATAGTCTTAGCTAATTATATACTCTGTCACTTCCTTGGACATAGAATAGACAACGCTTTACTRTATCAGGAATCAGGAAATATTTACAACAGATAAAATATTTACAGTATAAGTAACAGATTTATTGTATCATGTTAATTCAAGGTCATGAAAGGGAATCAYGCAGAAAGCGGAAGGTAAGCATTCACAAGCCTCGGTACCATTTTCTACTGTAAGCATCACTCTGCTTTCTGGGTAGGGAGGGAGGGGAAGAGGAGGAAGACGGGAAAAAAACAAAAACAAAAACCAAGCAAATTAATTACATTTCTAAGAAGAAACCTTTAGGGAAAGAAAGGCGTTTGGCTAGGCCTTTTTCTGCTCCCATATGGAAGGGAGAATCATGAGATTTCTGAAAACCCTTCTATTGCTATTTTTATGACTGTGATTAATACAGCTTGAGGCAGCTATAAGCTCCAAAGACTCCCACACTGAGTGTGCAAGAAAAATATCATGAGACCTAAGAAACAGGATGTTTCTGTTGTTCTGAGGAAATGGTAATATTCTCTAAACAAACAAACAAAAAATYCCACCATTCTTCCTAAAAGGCAGCACAATATATTTATAGCATTGGATTGTTCTCTTAAAAGGTTATCTACCACATAGAATTTCACATAAGATCTACAGTTTTATGAGATTTCCCATTTCCACATACTGCTGTTAATGGAAAAAAAGAYGCTTCCACTAGTCATCCATTTTAAGACTTTATTTCTGATCTATCACACGGTATGACACTCCTTTCGGGCAGGTCTTGTTATGTGYTCCTAACACTGTTAGCACTTTTAAGCACTTATATTAAAAATTGATTTCTGCCTACTCTTCCTTTGGGAAGYACATATCTGTATCTGTATTAATTTTAGATAAAGATGCTGCTCTTCAAAACACTAATGTCTCCATAGCACACATAGCACTCCAATATTATTTAACCATGAAATTAATACTCTTCAATAATGAAACTGCCAATCAACTGTTTAAATTTTTTCTTGCTCACACTGGAGACCCTTTGCAACAGGCAAAGTCAAAGGAAATCATCAAAAGGAAAAAAAAAACATTTGGCAACAGCAATAAAAACCAAGTGTTCCCYGTCTCCCTGATACTTTTTAGTCCAAGTACCATAAGTATTCTCCCACATAACTGTAATTACAGTGTGGCTCATGACTCATACCCTAGATCAGAGAATAGCAGCAGCAAGGCCTCTGCATAGAGTGTTGGTGCCAAGGAGCACGTTTCCGTGGTAAGGAAGAGCAGCTATTCTGACTTGCTGACTGCGAGTGCACCAAGGATATGCCTACGCTGTGCACACCAGACTTTCCAAAAAGCCAGAGCTCATGTCAGAAATCTGTCCGTCCAAATAGCCTAGAGCTGCAAGAGAACTACTTTAGAATAAGTTAACCCGTGTAGAGCTGTGTGCCACCATGGTAATACTGATTCAGAAATAACTCAAACATGCTGAAACCAACAACAGGTATTCCATACGGTTACAAGTATAAAGCCCTATATTKTCAGCACGACAGACTCAGCCCAGACTGCTCCACAAACACTGAAACTCCTATGTTACAAGGAGGTGGTTGAGTTAAAAGTCAGTTACCTTTCTGATTGCAGTAACAGGCATTTATACAACCAAGGCTGCGGAGGTATAAGCATCAGGACTAGCTGATAGTCAAAACTAGCTATCTTTCATATTAAATACAATCTTATTAAGTACTGATAATCATAGCTACACTTAGACTGTATTTTATTAATATTCTTCAGACATAACTCAATATTGGAGCTATCAGATCCCTACAAAAACATAAAATTGCTTAGCAAGTAACCAAGGAAAACAGTCACCCCACTTCTTCCTTTCACACTCTGGTCTTTCCAGATTATGTGCTACATATAAGCAGTAACATTACAGATATCCAGTCTTTTGTAAAAAACATAGGTATATGTCTGAAACTTTACAGAACACTTCCTTTTTGGAAAAACTGTGCACAAATCTGGACCACTATAATCTCTGCTCTATTAAGTCTTGAAGGCAGGTCAAACACATTGGCCAGTTCAAGATGCAAGAATCACAACTGCAATGGATTCGTGGGGGAATTTCTGCCCACTCCACATCCATCAGGAAATAACACAGTCACTCTGAACAGAAGAGTTCTCTTGCAAAACAGGTATAAAAATCTCTTTGTGCTAACTAACATACCAAGAGCTCTCTCTGGTTAACAGCCATATCCAGTCTGCAGCGGATTTGTAGGTCGCTCTAGTCCAAAAAAATAATTTTCATGTACCATACAGAGATTTCTCTGTTCTTGTTTGCAATAAAGTCTATATATTTGCGATACAGTAATGCTTAATTAGAGGAGAGAAGATGGCATAAAATGTGAAAAAGGTGGCATCAGACGATGATGGGATGCTCATCTTATAGAATTTGTTGGATATAGCCAGCTGACTAAATTACAGAGTTTTCATTTAAAGAAAATGATCCTTTTATTCACAGATGTGYCACATGTCTTAGATAGCAAACTGTCGTCTTCTCTGGCAGTCTTCTTTGGATTTCTATACTTTTGAAATAGGGTCTTAGCAATTTAGAAAAGACTGATGTTTTCTTTTCCTTTGACAGTGCATAACAACAGCGTATGAGCTTAGCGCTCCACAGATATCCACTCTTTCAGTGCCAGGAAAACGGGCAAAGGATGATTTTTAAGTTCTGCGGAGTCCAGAATTTCGGCACCAAAGCAGGGCCAGTTCTGACCAGCACATTATCGTTGTGGAATTTCAATACTGACGTTCCTCGGAAACATCTCCAATTTCAGTGTTTCAAGAAGAAAAAGGACAGAGTATTGACCGCATTTCCTCAAAAAAGGACAGGCTTCTCCTGCTCCTGATTACAGGCGAGGGAAGATATCTCTCTGCATGCATTAGCTCCTCCTCAGAGAGAAGCAAGGTGAGGTACAAAATATATTTGTTTGCTTTAGAACTGAGGGGGACGGTATTTGCAATAGTCTGTATTGATGTTAACATAGCTAATGGAGGTCTGTGGATCACTTACAGCATTAGATGACATTTTGTATCTGTTACTTTATTTTTATTGGCCTAAGAGTTTAAGCCTGCYCCCTTCTGACTCATGACATTACCAGACATCATAATTTCTCCTCTCAGAAGTTCAACAAGACCATTTTTTCCTGAATTTCGTTCTCTATGAAGCAACTACAATTCTGCGTTTTTCACATTCTTTTCAGCCATAAAATTTCCTTGACCTTCAAGGAAACAGGCCCAATGATCCCAGTAATAAACCCCAACTGAGCTGTGACTAGTTCACAGTCACCACATAAAACAGACATCAAGGGCTGCGAGGTAGAAACAAAAATGGGTAGCCCACAATTGCCCCAGTCTGGTAGCTCTTCTGCAGATGGGTTGTTGCTCCTGTCACCATGCTATCTCCACCGGACAGAGGGAGGGTGTGGAAGTAAAATACTGCAACAAACCTAGAACCAATTTCTTGGACATCAGAGCATGTTCAGTCCTGTCAGCAGTTAGGGCGTGGTAATTCACTGAGACAAATGTAGTACAATATCTCAGYATTTTCTTTCATATCCCGCTACGATACTCTGAAGATGGATGAGGCATTAAAACTATATGGGTCCATAGCACCCATAACTGCAGCTTAAAATTCTTTGTGAACCCCTACCAAAAATGGGGTTTTGTATGCCTGTGCTCACACGCACATGTTGGCTCTAGTAGCGTTCAGAGAGAAAAGTGGTGAGCGTTCGTATTCCCCTCTACAGGGTTCAGCATCTGTTTGTGGCCGATTTTCTGCCTTTCTTTTCTAGCTGCGATCGAAGAAACGCGTTTGCCTGTTCAGGGATCAGTGAAGAACACAGTGCYGGGAGCAGTAAAGGCGGGCGCCTCCGCAAGGGAAGGCGAGCCAGGAGCCGAGGGTGACCACACCACAGGCAAGGCAGTGTCCTCACCAACAAGGGACACTCCCAAGTACCCCGGCAGGAAAAGCCGAGCAGGTCTGGTGACAGAAACCAGTCTCAGCCACAGGCCACAACCCCCAACAAAACGATGAGGCAGGTCTGAGGTTAGGCCAGGAAGGCAAGCRTCTGGGTCAGGATCGGCGAGGGACATGGTCAGGCACAGGAACAGCTGCTGCACAGCTCAAGAGACCAAATGTGAGGGCCTCGGCTCAGATGCAGCTCCTAAGCAAAAGGGAGAAAAGGCTCCCATAAAGCTTCTTGCGACTCTTCCTCATGCAGCTGCTTTTGCAGCAATTTGATCCCAGGCAACGGCTGCACCGTAGCAGAGCAAGCCYTCAGCACTGGCAGCCAAAGCCCTAGGGGATGTGCAGGGCCCTGACACGGGGCTTGGTGGTGCTTTGCTACCACAAAATAACAAAATACTGTGTCCTCAGTAGGAAAAAAAGTACTCTCTTATTAAATAGTATGTGGGAACTAGCAGAAAATAAAGTCTTACTGAAAAACGTTCAGATAGCTTATGTAACGTAAGGTCCTGAAATATATCCGGACTTTGAAAATTAGTTTGCCAGATAGTTTTATCTAATTTTATACAGAGTTTAATTTTCCTTTCTCTACAGAACTTATGAGACAGAAATATTAGTTATGTTCTTCAGGAAGAGAAAGAGATGAATTTCCTCCCCTGGAATGAAGAAGATTTGGTAATTTGCTTACTACAACTGTTTCATAATAGATCATGAGACCTGTTTAAAAACCTACATCGTTTGTTTTTTATTTAAATGACATCTATTATATTTGGGAATCTTTGGGAAAAACTTGTAATGAAGTCACTGATGGTTTTGAGTCGGAGAATAACAGCCTTTTTAAGCCAGTATTGTTTATGAAACTAACAGCAATTAGATCCATCAACAGTATCGCATAAACAAGACTTCCTTTGAAAGAAAAGTTATCAACAACTACTGAAGGAACTACCGAGAACAAGCACGTGCATAACTTTCCCATCTGCAAATCAGCCGCACATATAATGTTACTGTGACTTCTGCAGTGGCAGACTCCCTTTGGCTGGCATGAACTTCTCCAACGCACACGTGGGTGCTGTAGCAGCTACCTCCTCTCGCCTGTTCTTACCTCATTCCTCACAGGGCCTCTGACTTTAAAGAAACTCTGTTCTGTTTTGCCTCGTATCATTGCTCACTCCTCCAAACCACCTGATCACCCTACACTCCCAGTGACACTCTGAGTCAGCTGGTAGAAGTGGTTAGGACCAGTGCAAGACTTTTGCCTCCTCCCTGAAACCTTAATGCATCACTCCTGACATCTCATCTCCATACCCGAGGTCAACGTGGGAGTTCCAAGCTATTAAACTATTCCAAGACTCCCATGCATTTGATTCTCATTCTCTTTCTCTCTCCCTCAAAAAGAGAGCAGCTAAGAAAACATTCCTAATATTCATGAAGTATATAAAGATCTTTGCTTATCATCAAGCTCTCTCCTTTTAAAACTGAATTATCTATCCATACCTATATTAGCCAGGGTTTTATAACACAAGTTTCTTGCTGTTGAACAGCTTAGGTGAAATATAGGTGAAATATAAATTATTAGGTGAAATATAAAACAATCTCAGGTATGGAAAGTCTACATAAATAACAACTGGCAAGTATGTCTAAATTTGAGGAATCTGCATGTGAAAAAAAAAGCATGTATGCAACAAAGCAAAAATGAGCCATGACATGCAAAGAGCTCTTAATTTATATAGAATCTGTCTAGTCTCATATGTCTGGAAAATATTTTAGCACCAGCTTAACTTCAAATAAACAACGATAATAATCTAAATCAGAATAAGAAATATATGCAACTGTCTAATGACAAAGGTTGCTTAACAGTCTTTTTAAGATCATTCAATTAAATGTGAAACTGGCTATATTATGGTAAAACACGTATGGTAAATGTGTTACCATGTATGGTAAAATACGCTCCAAACATTACAATCCATAAGACTCATTTAGTAATGACAAATTTTATGTAACACTAGATTCAGTGATGTGAAGTCTCTTGTAAACTTGTGATCAGTCATAAGACTATGTCTCTTGAAATTATCATTTCATTTAAAGGGAAACTGTTTTCCTAGATATTTACATATTTCTAATCAGCATATATCTACCTATGAGAGCTTAACAGAAAGCTACCAAGCCTTAATTTATTTTTTCCTTGTGCGACACAAACTAATTACTGTCAGAGTTTTACAAATGCATGTAAAATAAACACCACAATACTGTTGCTAAAAGTAAACACCACTGTATCTACAGTTCTTTTTTCTGCCTGCTACTTCACCATGACAAAACAAATACAAAAGAAATCTCAGTCAAAAAAAATCTCAGAATAATTTGCAAAGTTTAAATAAGATCATTCATTTGAGACTGGTGTGAAGCTGCTAGAGAGAAGATCACACCAGCCATTTTCCAAACATACAACACACGTTACCTACACAAATGAAGAAAAAAAAGTTAAATTACACCAGCAACATGAATTTCTCAAGATTTGTAACCCAAAGTTTCAGTATACAGACAGACAACTGTGCATCATAAGCATTTGAGTTTGGAAAGTCAGTTTCTAGCTTTAACAGGACTCTGAGGACAAGCTCTTGCCCTTGTCTTTCATACTGTGCTGCAGAACTGGTGCTCCAAACACTAACCCTCATGCCCTTGGTATTTCTCTACTTCCAATTCAAATCTAGGGCCAACAGATTAAAGAGAAGATGGAAAGAATGTGCCTCTACCTGTGGATTACATTCTCAAATAACTACAGCTACTGCTAAGAATTTCTTTTTCTGTGTTTGCCTGCAAATATATTCTTCTCAATCAGGGTAGTAAAAGACTGGAGCAGATTTCCCAGAGAGGTTGTGGGATCTCCACCCTTGGACACAATCAAAATTGGACTGGACAAGTTCTTTATTAACCTCATTTAACTTTGAACTTAGCATCATTTGGGGGGGGGGGCAGGTGACCTCCAAAGATCCTTGCCAGCCCAAATTATTCTACTGTTCYGTGATATTACAGCTTTGGCCAATTTCAAAGCCAGTCTCACCAGCTTACAGTTACCAGAACACAGAGGACTTCATATAGTCAAGGATCCAGGAATCCAGCATACCCTTAACAAACTCAGTGCTGTTCCCAGAATTTCAATCAATGCCCTGCAGCTTTATGAAGTTACAGAGTTCCTAGTGGCTATCCCAAATATGTCCAGGCTGAAGACCTTCCCACCATCTCTAACACTGCTGAGGCTCTTATGAAATAAACAGTAATCAACAAAGTCTACTTACTTTGTAAGTCAACTACCCTAGCTCATATAAATCAAATGCTGGCACAACACGTTAGCCATGTCAGAAGGATTTCAATAGGGATGACCAATCACCGCAGTTTCTCCATGGTGGAGACAAATCTAAGAGATCAAAGGAAGGGTTTATGAATGTTAAAAGACAATTCTTGCTGTTCAGAGCAAGTAATAAAGCTTGTACTCATAAACTCTGTGCATCCAAAAAGAAAACACAGGCAACTTGTATGCTTCAAAAGAAAATCAGTCAAAATCTTGTAAGAACCTTCCTAAATTTGCCCAAGACATTCTTCCTAGGATTAAAAAAAAAAATAGGATTAGCAGGCAGGAAGACCCAACTTCATTGAATGATATACCAGTAAATATGTTGTCAGATGTACAGATTCAATAGGGTATTGTTTCATTAAGCATCTCATGACATAGGAATCAGGTTGTTTAGCATCTTATGACTCAATGGTGTTCTCTGCAAGGGTAGAAAAGGTAATGCCAGTTTTTCTTGGCTGTAGAAAACCTGTAAGACATCCTAAAGTCAGTCACTGGAATGGAAGAAGCTGAGAGATCAGAGACTTTAGGCAGCAATTACATCTCTAAAATGGACTGCTACAGTGCGAGTTAATCCCCCATCTGTGTGTCAAGAGGACACAGTGCCAAGCAGCAGGAGTCTGTAGGTCAAGGAAATCAAGTGCCAAGAACACAATCCAAAGAGTAAGATGACAGTAAGAGAGACAAGGGATCTGTAAGAGCCATCTATATATATGTTCAGGATCCTGACCCTCTAGCTGTCAGAGTTACCTGAGAATGCAAACACAGGTAGGACTAGGCATGTAGAGTTTATCAGAACCTGTGGCTGAGGATGATCACTTGCTGTATCACTCATATTTGATTCCTTTGTTCAGGCTTTTTGTTCAGGTTACTCCTGTGAGAGCTGTAGGGGAAAACCTGCATTAGGATGCTGAGGACCTCTGAGATCTGCTGTCCTAAGGACAGGGCAGAAATGAGCCAAGCCATAGACAACAATGGAAGTAGCCTGGGACACTTGGATTAACATGGTCCCATCACCCTTACATGGAAAAATTCAACTGAAGCAGGCTTTGTTCCCTCTGTTTGTAGGGCTTGAAAACCCTAACTCTAGGCTTAGTTAATGGATCTCACCAGAACATCACAGAAACTCAGTGTGGGCTGGATACCAAGAAGAATGCTTTGAGTAGGCCGTTCTCAGGAGGTAGATTGCTCTCTACCATCAGTTTGAAGGAAAGCAAGAAAAAAAGCAGATCCTCATTCATTGTGGGGCAGAACAGATGGAGGTCTGGCAGTAAGAGAGGTCACAGGCAAAATAATCAGAAAGCAATTATTTTTAAGGGAAAAAGAAATGCAAGAAAACAGTAAAAGAAATGAGTGAAGATAATTCCAACAGAATGAATCATAAAGAAAGTATATTCTGAAAAGGATGCATCCATGATACACCGTGTTGTGCTGGGCGATTAAAAGGGACCGCACAACCCTTAACCACACGTCAGAAGGGAGCYGCAACAGAGCAGCGTCTGTGAGCACTGTAGGAGTCTTTGGGCTTGTGTGTCAGTGGTGTGCAATAACCCAATGCCTGCCCGTGCATGTGAGCTATCACGGGAAGACCATATCGCACCCCATCCAAATCTGTACACAGCTGCAAATGTAAACACACAAGTAGCTGTTTCAGATATAGGATTGGGATTGTAAGAACATAAATTTTTACGAAGTTACTACTCTGTTTCATAGTTTCTGTACAAATGTTGTTAGGGAGGCTGTTTATTTCTAAGTCAAACAATTCTAATTTTCACTGTATCAAAGCCACAAAGGCTGTAACTGTCAAAATGCCTGAAGCAGCTGATGTTCTTTGTTCCTATAGCAAATAAACACAAGAAAAAGCACAGCAGTCAACACTTCTTTCCTGTTTTCTATTTGGAAAGCTTTTTAAAAACTTGCTATCACAGTCAATTTATAAAACTGTAATAAGCCACATCAAGAGAAACAAGCAGTGTCACATAAATTCAACCATCTTTGGTGAACGCTGTCTTTCAGTTATACACAGCAACAACAAAACATTGCCCGCTATCCTGTAACATTCAAGTTTGCTACAACAGCAAATGCATGACAGTGTGTACATGTATCTGTTGCAGAACCCACTGCCTGTAAAATCTGTCTAGCTATGCATTCAGACACAAAAATCGAAGGACCAAGACCTCCATAGATATATAAGCTGTCTTTTTTCAAAAACAAAGGAACGAACCACTGGCAGGAAGAGGTTTGGAATCTCATTACTTTGACAGTTTGCATTTCAATATGACACCTGAAATGCCGGAAGAGTACAGAAACGCTGTGTTGAGCCGCATATTCACAGTAAGGTTCAGGCTGTTTTTTATTATTATATCTTAGTTCATGATATGTTTGCTGAAAAAGTGATACTGGTCCTCCAAAGTAGATTTAGTAGAATGAAAATTTTTCTAGGACCACTGGCTTGCTCAATTCTACACCAGACATTTTGATTTCAGATTCTCTGTCCTTCTACTTACTTGTTACTACAGTATTGCCACGTTGTGAAGTGATACATTATTTAGTCCATATTTTAATGACAATACACTTCATTTATATCATGACCTTTCCAAATGCTGCAGTAAAGAAAGGGTTCCCTTTGTTTCCTTACAAGGTATTAGTTTTTGGTGCTTCTTTATCTTATTATTGGATTCTTTTCCCTTTTCTCATACCTAAATATGATTGCTACTTCAAATCTTCCCAAATTTGCTTATTTTCTTATACATGGTTGTTCCATTTTGATTTTCCCCACACATTCTAACTACTTCAGTTTTGAAATGTCTTCTCTGTCTCAAATATCTGGGGGAAATCTAGGGACAGGTTTTTCTTATGTTTAGGAACAATGCTAAGTTCACCCACTGCCAACAAGCAAACAATAGAAAGTAAAGTCTGCCTTTGTACTAGCATACCAACATCAACATGCACAACCCTGAAATATGAGGGATTTATCTGAACAAGTGGGTTACTCCTTTTATATAATTTTAAAATGTTTGAGTAATCTACATGGAAAAAAAAAGGACATCCTCTCTCAGAAGTAAATTCCTCGTATTTAGATGAAATCTCTCTCAAGGGAATTAATAATTTCTTGGCAGCAGAGTAGCTGATTTGTTTTTTGGGGTGGTATTTAAAATCTGAAGGAAGATTTTTGTTTTTGTGGTTAAGGCATTAGTCTAATCTTAAAGAATCTACATTGCACACTGTCTCTGCCATATAGTCCTAATGTCACACGGGCAAGTCTCCTGGTTTTTCAACCTATATTCTTCCTTCTGTGAAACGAGAACAGCATGTATTTTCTCCCACCAATTGTTCACCATGCCCATTTTAGTATCCAAAGAATTAAATCATTGAGACAATTCATAGAATCTCAAGTTCAACACACACATCATTTACTGCATGTCTGGGCCTCAAGTTGTAAAATGTGCTACTATATTTGCATATTAAAGTAGCGTAAGACATCAACTGGAGGATCCGTGAGTTGCAAATAGACAACACTCCAGAATGCTGGGAATCCAGAGATCAAACAACAACAAAAAAACTTTTAAATAAACATTTTCTTTGTGCAAGGGAATGAAGTACATTAAGAAAGCTGAAAAGTTATTTTGCTGTAATCCTTCCAAGTAAGTTGTTAAACTCTGTATCACAATTGCATGTTTTCTTGCATTCTCTTATTTAATACACACCTTATTTTTCCAGATTAATTTTTTATTTAACTTGATCCTGAAACATGAAAAACAAATTGTATTCCAATATATTTTCCTCACTAGAATGCTTTAAATTCTATAGGCATAAACACACAACAACTCTTTTAATGACCATGCAGTGCTATTATTCAAATGTTCTTTAGAATTTGTGATAAAGGCACCAGACCTAAAGAAAGTTAGGCTCTACACTGGCTCTGTCTACTCAGATCTAGATAACAAGATAAACAGAAGCTTGATAAAAGTAAAGGTAAAATTGTAGGAAAAAAATACTTAAATAGAGTTTATATTTTCAATAAAACTATAGCAGAAGTCCTCAACTACTTTAGGTTGGACAGCAAAAACTAAAAGTATTATGAAAAAAGTAATTTTGGATGTTAGAAATATATTCTAGCCAAAGTTCATTAGAAACATTACTGCAAACTCCACACAAAAAATGTTTTTTGGAAAATTGCAAAGTAAGAAGGCCAATGAGCAAAGACCACAAATTGCTTCACTACATTCGTGCAACTTGAGCTGTATTTATTTTCCCCGTGATGAACAAAAAAAAAACATTTCTGGAAGATCTGGGGATGGCAGAGAGCTTTCACTCCTGGAATGACAGGGAAACACTCCATGAAATACTTGAGTGCACACAGCTCTCTAGAAGAACATAATGGGACACGCTACAGAGCATATTCAAAGCAAAATACCGAATTACAATCACTGATATGATGAAGGGGTTGGAAATGCAGTTTAGAAGAACACAAGATACTTTTTTCTCACATATGATTCCTGAAACCTTGGTAATGGCTTTGCTCTAAGGCAAACAGAGCTGACAAGGCAGCGAGCAGCACATCTTCCTGAGCAAACAGAGCACGGGGTGGTTGTGAAGGCAACTTGTTTACTTTCCAGCGAGTCTGCTCCAGGCATACCACAGCGTGAAGAAAACAACTTGAACATGCAGGCCAAAGGTGAGGAGAAAAGCAGCACTGAGCAACCCAAAAGCATGATGCAGCCAGAGAACAGCTTAGAAAACTTCGAAAAAATAGTTGATGTTATTGCCGAGAAAGGAGAAGGTGGCAGGCAGATTGCATTAGCCAAGGCAAAAACAACAAAAAATGCAAAGCCTGAATTAAGGTCTTGGCAACAGAGAAGAGAGGGGTGCTTTCAGCAGATGGCAATTAAGGACTTGGCAGGCACCTGGAGAAAAGGAAAGAGTGCCGGTCAGAGATAACACTAACATGCATGCTCAGATAACAGGGAAAGATAGAGACACAGTGAGAAGCGTGCAGCGGAGCTCCAGGGAGTTCAGCTAGCAGGGCAGCATCCCCGAGGCCCTAYGCAAGGAGCGAGCAGAGGTGCCCGGAGGTGAAACGGCACATGGGGAGCAGAGGCGGCACCACGAGAGTCATCAGCCGTTAGGCAGCGGCAGCGATGCACACCCACCAACGCAGATGATTACTGTCTTGGCCAGGGAGAAACAGAAATACAGGAAGCTAATGAACGAACTCTAGGAGATTTTGAGAGAAAATGGGAGAGGGAAGCCTGAAATAAAGGTACAGTAAGGACGAGGAAAGGTGACAAGAGAATCTGGACATGGGTGTTTCAAGCTTAGAGAAGAATATGTGAAGGAGAAAAACCTCTGTCAATTTAAAGGGATATCCCTACCTTCTTAATCAAAGCAGGAGTTAATCTACAAAGTGTGAACAGCTCGGCTTATCCTAGTTAATTATTTAACCTTAACTCCTCGTTGCGGGTGAAGCACTAGAAGTATCATAGGCGCTTCATAACTACTACGGGTTAGTAGAAGAGCGGGCCGTGACAGAACACACCTTGAGAATTCAGTCGCACACAAATCCCGACAGAAGCTCATTGTTTTATTTACGTTCAATTTACCCTCTGTATTTCTCTTTGATAAATAAAGGTATTTTGCTGCAYGCTTTACGGCTTCCAGCAACACTAAATGATAACGCAAGAACTTGGCAGCGAACACCTTCAGAGTCTTTCATTCACGGCGTTAAGGAGAGGTATTGGAGCATCTTTGTTTTTAATCACTGACGTTACAAACACGTAACAGGCAGACAAAATTAAACAGTTTAAGATGAAAATGTTAAAGCTAGTAGGTCACGGGGAGCACAAAAGCTTACCAGTTGATTAAAAGCTCACTTTGGAACAAATACTCGAATGAGTTGCACTGTGTCGAGTCAGTCAAAAGAAAGTGCAAAATTAACAAAACCTCTTTTTGCCTCAGTGAGCYCCAAGACAGATTCAGTGTCCTCCTTGCTACAGAAAGCTCTCAGCGCTGCAAACTCATGGCTCAACTGCAAATCTTGCTTTGTTTAATGGCTCAACTTCTCAGGTCAAGTGATTCGGATAAGAATTTAAACATTAATGTTCATATGAAGAAAAATATTTAGTCACAGAACTGCAAAAAAACCTGTACTTGTTATGTATGTGTTATCTAAAACCTAGAAACTAACTTCAAAAAAATATCATAAATATATTATTTATAACTATTCGCTACATGCTGGTCTCACTATATGCACACCTTGCAATTTGTGAATGGCTGAAGATGGTGTTATTGGGAATCTCTGAACTGGCCACTACGACCTGCTCCATTATTAACCTACTGAAAACATGTATTTCACTAAAATTTTAACTAAGCTTTATTTGTGATATTTTCCCCATGCAACGAGATTCCCCTGTCCTCTGTAAACCACACGAGGAGCACACCATCTTTCCCCTCCCTTCTCTTGCAACAGCTGGACATTCACCATCAGAGGACAGAGCTTGTGTTGCTCCCAGCAGAGACACAAGACAGCCTAAGAAGGTAAGGGAAATTAAAGGCTAAACAAAAAATAATCCTACTGTCTGCTTGTTCATAAAAATTCCACACGTTCATTTGCATTAGGTCAGCTAAAGCCGCATAAAAAGCCTTTCTTAATGTGATTTTCMTGTGTATAAATCGCTGGGGGGCTCCATACATGCAAAGGGAGGTGGGAGTGGCCCGTAAGTTCATTTCTACTTTAAAACATGGTCTACTTCATAGAAGAGTGGTTTAGATGAACTGGATCAACACATCTACTGAAGGTAGGAAGCAGGAATGTTAGAACAACTCCATAATGTTAATCTGAGGTAGCACTGAAAAGAGTTAGCATTGTTATCAAATAAAGTAGCCATGGATCTGCTACATTCAAAAATAAGTATTTCTGCTACTTTAAAATTCTCCATTTAAAAAAAAATAAACTTACTGATGTTGTTAGTTTCATCTTTCAATCCTTGTACCATTTGCTTCATGGTTAAATTTAAAACAACATTAGCATTTAAATTAGAAGGTTGGGAACTAGTACTCAGTAGTTGAGCTGCTGAAGTGAAATTAAATGTTCAGCTCCCTTGAATTTCTGTTTTTTTGAGAACTGACCACATTCAAAACTGATAAAGAAGCAGCTAGGTTATTTAACTATGTTAAAATTAGCCTAGTCCAGTAATAGCACATCATATTTCTTGGTGCAGCAACTATGAAATAGGGCTGCTTAAATATTCTAGGACATTTATACTAGTCAGAGCAAAAGGTAGGCTCTCTAGCTTCTTTCTAGACTCAGAAATGAAAAAAACACAGTATAATTAGGAAAATAAAGAAAAAAAAAGGTCTGAGCAATCTTCACCCCTGAGGTGATTTAATAATCTACTAGGACTAYAAACTTTAACAAATATTGGTGTTTGTTTATTCTTCACAGAACACCAGTAACACCCACTTCAATCAGGGGAAGTTACTCATGTCCGGCAGTGAGACAGCTACAATATCAAGAGTCCAAAGAACGTCTGAAAGGGAAAATGAATGCAGTATTATATGCCAGCAACTAACTGGTTCACCAAGTGCTCCTTGCTCTCCCAGAAGTTTGATTYCCATTGGTTTAATAGAAACAAACTTCACCCTGAGCCTAGGCAGTAGGCCAGTGGATCACCATAAATATCAGGGTTACATCAATGAAAGCAGGATAGCTTACATTCACATATATTACAGACAACGAATGGTTGTAAACAAAAGGAAATCTTCAGAGAAAAATACTTATATTACACTATATATCTACTTTTTATTACATTTACCATTACGCCAAGAGATGTGAGAAAATGCGAAGATACAAAAATGAGCAAAAGAACAAGATTCTTGATTATCATTTCACTCTTATTTTTCTTAGAATTTTAAGAGAGAGAGAGAGAAATTGAGGAAGTGAATGCAAAACCAAAGACTAGCCGCTAAACCAAATATCAGCCACAGAGGTAAAAAGGCAGTACCTAGTCACACCTTTCTTAAGCAGGCGAAAGCAACCTCTGTTAAGTTGTAAGGTCCCCCCACTGAGAGAAAAAGCTGACAGAAAGCAACAAAGTGGCACTTTTTCTTCCTTTCACATTATCTCATTTCTTCCTGTTAAATTTAACAACTTTAAAACTAACAAGCTTATAAAATACGTGAGGGAAAAAAATATTTTTCAGCTGGCTATGAGGCAAGTAAGATCCTTTGGATTTGCAAAGTAMTAGTAACAATCACTCCTGGCTTCTAGCTTGAACACAAAAAGAAGACGACAAGTATCAAGCATAACTTGTACATTAAAAACCAAGGACGTTAACTTCCGCTGGACAAACGATCCAACCAAAATCATCTGTGTTTTAGGCATCAATTCACATAGGAAATAAGTAAATTAGAAAAAATGATAAAAGAACAGTGATTAGAATAGACTATTCTAAAACAGCTTGAGTGCTTTTTGTCCGTGTCATTTATTTTATTTTTTTGTTGTGGTTGTTGTGTTTCAAGATCAAAAAGTCAACAGCATACAACCAGGTAAAGTTTAGCACTGAAATTGAACTTACTACATTTTAGAGGTGTATTCTATGTTAGTTTTGAATTGCCTTACACAAAATCCAGCACACAGTAACAACGAGGTCCCCCTGCACTCAGTCACTCTAAGAAGCATTATCTGGCTCCTAGTGATCCCCCAGAAGAGGGGATCCTCGCTTGGATTATGGCTTTATTGTTAACTATTTTGCATGGCTGTTGCCTCAATGTTTTGAAGTCCAGCTGTTAAGACCAATTATTTTTAATTCTCCATATTTTTACTTGATTTTATGTAATAGGAGTTTTATGCAAATATTGTACATGTATTTATACAAATTATCCTCTTGGTCAATTATTTCCTCAAATTTGGTACTTACTAAAGAGACAGGAAACATAATATCTCTTTCAGAACTCTTCTAACTAGCAGATTTCATAGAAAAACTGTCATACAATCTCAGAAGCCTTTGAGGAGTTTAGTAGACCAGAAATGTAGTTAAAACTTATAGCTTATAACTGGCTGCTAATCAACAAAAAAGTATGAAACAGCATTTCTAATTTCATAATGATACTCTAAACTTGTATTTTATTATATGCATAAAAAACAACAACAACAAGAGAGAAGGACTATATAAAGGGCCATCCAATTGCATGCAGGCAACCAGTATCTAAAGCATATTTTTCCTCTACAGTTTGACTGAGCAATCAGATTACTCTTTCGGCCTGAACAGCCAGGCAAATGTGTCCATTGGCACTTGCCTATCAAAAAATAGCACATTAAAGCCAATTATTTCATATGATAGCTAGCATATCAATCAATGCATATGATATGACAGCATATGATTATACAATAGGTATCATACCACATACAAAATATAGCAGAAATGATACAGAGAAACTGAAGACACGTACAAATTACTTTCTTCTTCCCACATCCCAAGATTCATAGCCATACAAGTTAAATTTACAAACTTCTGGTTAACTTTTTCATTTAATTTTGTGATCGAACTTGGTAATTCCAATGACTCCACACAAAAGCTAAATAAGGAACATTTCTGTGCTTTGAGATTAAGAAAAACAACAAACAAAAACACACACCACACCTAACAATGCACAACCCGTAAATGTTCTGCTACCTGCGCTTTTCACAGAGAAAATGCTTCTTGCAAGACCTAATTTTCTACCATCCATTAACTGAAGTACTGTCAGAAGACTGAGGTTGAAATCCTCCTCTCTCCTCTTCCCTAGCTAACTTAAAGGTTTACCAGTGGCATCACTGGAATGAGGATTTCATCACAAACCCTGTGTTGCTTTAGGATATGTAGATTATTAAAAGCACAACATACTGTGCTGCAAAATTACGAAGACTTTACAAGGAACAGCTGATTTCTCTTACTGATTCTGGACAGATGGCAGGATCTGACTATCGCTAAATCAGCTTAGTCAAATAAGTTATTACTTCTCCAACCCAATCTTCACTGTGTATTACTAATGAAATTGTTGAATGAAAATGGGCCAAACTTAAAGTGTGAACAACAGAAATTCATCTTCCTCAAAGGTGAAACTTTTCCTGATATAAATGTTTATAAAAATTACAAAAAAAAAAAACCACAATTCCTCTTGAAAAAGCAGTTCATTACAAAACACAGAAGATCAAAACAGAAACTCTACTTTTTGCTTACTTTTTAATCAAGAGTCTGTTAGGTTGTTTCTTTGTGGCAGTGAAGTAATACAGGAAAATCTGGAGGCCAGAAGACTGAGTGCCACAGACTGACGTCTCAATGAACAAGCATAATGGATTTTCAGGTATCTAAGATATCCAGTCTCTCAAGGGCTAGACATGCAGCATCTCCATGAGAGAATCCCATCAGCAAGCAGTAAGCACTTTATTTCTCAGAACTGGCACCTAGAGCTCCAGCACTACTTAATGCTCTCAAAACAAGATACACGATTCTACTTTGAGAAGGCAATTGTGCAGCATAAATAATCCTCCTCTTAAGAATATAAAGAACAGAAAGTTTTCACAGAATTACCAGATTCGTAACCTAGCATTCGCACAGAATCTTACTTCCGTATTTTTCAGTGCATAATCTCCTTGCAATCAAAACTCATTTTGATGAAAGACACAGCCCATATTTTACTAATTGAAATTATGCTCATAAAAACATTTTTGCCTGTCCTCCTTGCAGTGACATTTCTTCTCTTGTCCTCATAAAGTTAAAGCTCAGTAAATGGAAATAGTGATTATCACTGTGCATAATAATGATTCTTTGCTGCAGCATTGCCCGCTCAATCAGTATGTTATTTTCATTTATACTCAACAGTAATAAAAAGATATTCCTAGATATTAATATATAACAAACACATTTTATACTACTTGAATTTTGAATACGTAACATATTTTCATGTAGATATGGCATTACTTTAATGTAAAATTAYGACATCTTTTGAAATACTAACATTCTCTGCTATTAAACACGTGCTAGTTTTCGTTAAATTTGGGAGCAGTTTGGTTTTGTGTTTGAATACATGCAATGAATTAACAGATACATTTATTTATGATGAAGTAAACACAATATCCTTACAACTTATTTCTCTAAATTATTTTCTGAAATATAATCAGTACTTGAAGGTCCCAGTGAAAAAAAGTAAAGCAGTATACAGTCAGTTTTAGTTCCTAAGGCAAGTACACCGTAATTTTTGTTGTATGGTAAAATATTTTTAATAATTATGAGATCCACATAACAGCTCTGAAATAAATAGAACTTATATATAGAAGTCTCCTTAAAAAGTTTCTAAAAATAATTCATTTTCGTAATTTGAGATGAGCTGAATGGTGTTGAATAAAGTTTATTCACCACTGTCTGAGACATCCTATTTATTTCACTTTTGACTTTTGCACAGATCTAAGAGGTTGTATGTATCTTTATATTATCACAGATAAGAGTTAACTGTGTTATTCACACACAACATGCCCAACCCCAGATAGGTGGGTCTTTTCAAATATGTGGCAATTAAACCTTCCTACATATGAATCACTTAACATTCACAGAATACCTTCTACATGAGTACTAAACGTTTACATATGAGGCTGGTGTATTTTATATAATCTTCATTACCTTGGTTGAGTCAACTAAGTAGTTCTCTCAATCATGTACAGGGTCATCTGCCATAGGCAGATGCAGATTAAGTAAAGTCATCTKGTTCCTTGCTCCCATCTTCCTATTTTGGCTATGGCACATGGACCTAGAATTTCACACACTGCTCAAGCTGCTACCTTGAAATAAACAGCATACCCACTTAAGATAGTTTCCATCTACCACCAAAATTTGTGACTATTATTAGCTGTCATTTTAAGAAGTTTCCCACATTTTAATACATTCAATCAGGCTTCATTCCCTTCCACAGGAATCAAATGAGTGAGATAGGCACTCTCTGCTGAATTCCTCCTTCTGAAAGCCATAAACATCATCTACTCTAAGTCTAGAGCTGCAGCCCCAAAGGAATCTTGGAGGAAGCAAAAGCCTCTCGCTCCTTCACAGTCTCCTTTGAGATGACAAAGATAGACAGAAGAGCCAATATGCTAATGGCCACAGTGCTTCTTAGCAGAGACAATTTAAAATGAAGAATCTACCCCATAGGAAATGATAATCTTCTTAAGTTTTCCTTTATAAATACAGGCAAAAACATTAAAAAAGAAGAAAAATCTTTCCGCATGGAAGAAAACAAAGTGGAAAATATCCAAGCAACTCTYACCAGACATTTTCATTTGAAACAAAATCATTTTTACTTTCATTGACTATATTCACTATAGTGAAATATTTTATTTTTTGTTAGAAATATTTTAACAGGGATTTACTAATATCTATATTTTTAATGTTAGGGGCCTCCCATTACCTTCTCTAACAAAAAAAAGGGGGGGAAAAATCTTGTAAACAATATTTACAATGCAAAGCAGATGACACACTAGATTATCATATGTATCATATGTAAATAAGGCGCTAGGTTTATGAACTGAGTTTCAGCAAGTGCTGAAACAAAAGCAGGATGCATTTGCATAAACTGAAATGGATGAAGAGAAGCAAAATGTRCCTACTTCTAACGTCTGTACCTATATCGATCTCGAATTACCCCTTACACTGTATCCTTTAGAAAGCATGTTCCCATTTCATCATTAACACATGATAAAATCTGGACAGCTTTGGCTTTTTACCATTCGTGCCTGAATCAGCTGGCCTTTCACTTTAAAACAGTCATTTTCTGTAAAGTTTATCTATCTATAAACCTTTTAGCAACAACAATTTGTCACCTTCGTATGTATTATTGATAAGAAAACAAACAATCTTCCATTGAAGACGCATGGYCTGGCCCCACCTTTAGGCTTGAGGGCTGAGACACTGCTCAAAGAGTTGAAGTAAAAAATCCCTTTTACATTTCAAAGAAAGTTCAAAGGCAAYGAGAAAAGACTGCCCTGCAAAGGACACAGAAATTTTATTTATTGCAAGACACATTTATTTAAGGAGCAGACTGTATGATTTACTCTGATAATAAAATTTTATATTATAATTTGAGTCCACATCTTGTTCAACAGGAAGGTCTACCTAGTTTTCACTTAATCTTGGATTAAATCTATGAATTTGACAAAATGATAGTTTGGACATTCCTACAGCACCAGTCACWGCTTAGTATTAAAGAAACAGAGACAAACTAGGGTCAAGATGTACATCCAGCAGACTTAACTGAATTTGTATTTCTGTTTCAAACCCAGCAAAACATTCAATGATGTCTCTTAGAGCCTAAAACATCAACAAGTGATAAACYRYAGGAAATATTGACAGTATCTGAAAYAAGGAYATCTTTACATGAACAAGGCAACCTTAAGATCATTTGTCTTCCCTACTTCCCTTCAAGTTCTTGACAAATGGGTTGTCAAAAATCCCTCRGACATTTCAAAACATGCATTAAGTATTTATTCCACTGTTTATTAGTTCTATCTAAAGTAAGTGTGCTGAGAGATAACTTAGCCAAGAGAAATTTTCAAAAAAAAAAATGTTGTTAAAGGTATATATCTTAAAGAAATCAAAATTGAACAAGTTTATATKGGTCACATGATACATCTCTAATCTTGTTTTTGGAAAAGCACATGGCCTTTCTTTACTCTGTTTCTGAATGTGAGACTAGATATTCCATAAGACAGTCTAACACAGTTGATAACACAAGGCATAAATACAATACATGCTTCATGGTAAAACTTCGCAATGAGTAACTTTTTCCTAAAAACATATAATTTCCACTATGAGATAATCAGAAAGAGAGKTGAACTAAATCAGCATCAGTAGAGAACACAAAATACTTCTCTTACCTCCATCTCTGAGCAGGGTAAATKGTCCGATTTACCTGCAATAACAAAAAAAAAAAGTTTTCCAGTTATTTAAGTAAAAGACAATAGACACATACAACTAAAGTCAGCTTATTTTTGAAGTTACTTCCAAAAATCATTTGCCCTACTTCAATCACACACTTCAATAATATTGCCATTATATATACATCACAGAATTAAACAATAAGAAAAGGGGCCTGTCCTATTTATTTGGATCCCTCACAATGTTCCCTTTTAAAAAAATATGTCTTCAATGCTTGGCTTCATTATTTAAATTGTGCAACTGAAGCTCAGCCATGGAGGGAACATGRAAACATGTTAGCTTAAATTAAGTGGCAGCAAATAATTAGTTCTAGAGAAAAAAATACCAATAATTCATWAACCATGAAAAAAGCCACTGTTTCACCTGATTACTGCTAGGGTATCAAGGAKTTCAACAACCACATGAAGTTCAAGCAAATTAAAGCAGAAACCTTACTGTAATATTTTTGTAAGTCCCTCTTGTCAATTTTTGCATTTCCTCTGAGCTAACTAAAGCCTGAAGAAACAACACTTCAGAATTTATGCAATTAAAAAAAATTATGTTTCTGAACTGTTTCTTTAAGTTGAAGTCTTAATTTCCCCAAGACAAAAAAASTCTTTGGTATAGAAGTGCTCATGGCTTGACAACTTATAAAAAAATAAGACCGAATTTTCACCACATCATTATGGATGCACCATCTCACTAAAAGCAGCAAGTAGATCATTTGATAGTAATATATTTACATCAGGAGTGTGAAGTAATTCTGATGAGATGATTTTCTGTTAGAAAACGACATTCAAGAAAATCAAATATCCAACAGAAACGTATCTGTTTCAAAGGGAAATTACTTGAACCTTTCCTCTGAAAGCATGCACGTATTTAATTCTACTTTTTTGTCTTTGCTTTTTGGCAGCATTGCACCCCTACCGCTCACACAAAGAATCTGCAACCGAGGAGCTTGGTGGCACGTACACCAGGGAGCTCGTGACCCGATGCAGAGTCCCCACGCGCTCAAAAACCTAGAGCTACGCACGCCCGCTCGGTTACCCTGCACATGTTGAAAGTGCATGTTACAGGTGGTGGCTGCAAGCTGCCACCCAGCCTGACCGAAGGCTCTACTGCTGCTAAGAGCTCGGAAGAGCCTGCAAGTAGCCCCAGCTAGGAGGACTGTTTTATCTGACCACCTGGCAAGCTCAAGGAAGTTCGGCCGAGTGGCCYGCGTAAGGTGTGCGCAGAGGAGCGCTCGTGCTGACCTACTCTGTAAAATCTGAACGGCATGCAAAGCTGCCAGGGCTGAGGAGCGCCATCCGCACAGCAAAAGATTAATTTTTCCTAYTGAACTAGCCACCTTCCCTTTGAGGCTAAAGGTTAAACATATCTTGGATGAMGACGGAACACCTAAGGGAAAGTTGTTTACCTTCATTTCGAACTGGTGCCAACATAAGCTGAACGCTTAGCACCAGTGTTTCACTACAAAATGAAGAACAGAAGAGGGACTTAACAAGGCAGCTTTTAAACATCATTTCAAAAGGACCCCTGATTCTGGTTGATTCACTTCATGATCCACGTAGGAGACATTTTTTGTGTTTAATCTGGTAATATTCATGAAATACAAAAGATAAATGGGAAAAATTCACTACAAACTTTTTTTGAAACACTGTTTGTATTATTAGCAGATTTATGAATATTAAGAGCTATTTCTGTGAAACTCAAATAACAGATGGCCAGAACAACAGGCTTCTCAGAGGCAATACAAGATCAGAGATGTAGTTGAGGGGGGAATTAAAGAGCAGCTTCTTTGGGGCAAAAAAAAAAATCTTTTGGAAAATCACTACTTTGGAAAAAAGTAGTAATTTTAAACCTATAGTCATGCAATGGCATACAGAAGTCAACCAGTCTTTGCAATCACTGATAAGACATTTTGATTTACATCTCGTATGGTCCGATGAAATAGGAAGACTGTTTACTGGATCCCATCAGTAGTACAGACACAAAGCATTCATCACTGCACCTTAAAACAGTGCTGAGATCCTATGAAGATCCTTTTAATGAAGTCCTAAGCAAATACTGAAGTACAAAACAAATCAGCCCAGACCAGGATCTATAATGCAAACACTGCATTTCTCACAGTCCTTCCTGATTTTGACAACTCTGCTTCGTTGAGCTTTCATGGAAGATGTTTCTTAAGGAAAAGCACTCAAATTTTGGAAGCTTTCATTATTTCATATATGGCACTACCAAAACTTACTACTGCTTTCAGAGTAAATCTTTTCTTTTGTTGTTGTTGTTAACATAACTAATGCAGAGAACAGATTAAGCTGGATTATTCATTCCAWTTATTTGTGAACAAGCTGACTGGTGACAAAACGAGAGAGGAGCAAGATTTATACCASTCCTTTAAAAAACAATAGTAATGCCATGACCCCACACACTGGGGAGGAACGGGGGAATAACAAGTAGTTYGCAAGTCTCACACAGCTCAGCTGTGCACAGACAATATTCTAAACAAGCACAAACTACTGACTTAAAGCATTTTAATAACATACTCTGCATTAAGGTAATTACCTACTGCCCACTCCTCACACCGCTGTACCTTGGGTCCAGCCACACACGGTGCAGAAGGTCCCACCGAGCTGCCTGCAGTCCCTTACGAATCCGCTCCTTGGGAAATCGCCCACGTTTCTCAAGAGACCACTATTAACAGTATTGGCCCAGGAAACACGCACTTACTTGCATCTGTCAACGGCGAACGCGATTTGCCTCTGTATAGCCCATGCAAACCAACTCACTTGCACTGACTAGGAGCAGAATTCTTTTCTCTTCTGCTGACAGGACTGAAAAAAACAGAAACTAAGGATTGCACTTGGCTAATTTGCACTGGGAGAAAAAAAAAAAATCCCTAAGAAGTCTCAGTCTGTTCTCTCTGTCTGCAAGCAGTACTGAGTGCTAGCTAGTAAACAGGCAAAGACTTACAGATTTATCTCAGCTGCTACTTCTTCACATAGATCCGCATTTCTCCAGACTTCACAACCATTCAACTAAACACTAGTTGTGTAGGATTTTCATCATTCTTACAGTCGAAAAATCACCAGTATTTTGACAACTTTCAAACAGTGGCTAATCCATTCATTACTAGTAAACATCATTATCTTCAACTGTCAAGTTAGCTTCAACTTATAAACAATCTGCAGTTTGGAGATCAAATAATTTTTGACTCACGGGTTGTTGAAATGCAAAAAAAAAAGAAAAAAAAGAAAAGAACAGTTTTTGCAAGAAGCAGAAAGAGTTAAATTGGAAGCTTCCTGTATCTCTGAAAACAGTCTTCAATAAGGTATAAACACCACTAAAAAAAAAAAAATCACATTCTTTTTTGATTCCTTAGAATCGCCGTTTGCAACTTACTTGTATTTTGAACCCGCAAAACGAGGAGTCATGCCAAACTTTCATCAAGCATTAGGATACAGTGACTCATTGCTCAAGGCAGAAGCTTCAGACTGCTGCTGAGATACAGTAAAATAAGTATTTTCACATGACCTTTCTGAATGCCATCAGAGAAAGACTATACTCAATTTATCAATGGCCCTTGCCTCACTCGAGCACAACTTCCGTGCCCCCCAAGGATTAACAGGTCATGCATAGAAAGGGTCTTCAGAGATTTGAAAATCAAAAGGAAAGCATATAAGTACTGCTGCCAATAGCAAAAAGCACACATTGAGGACTGAATTTTAAGACTGAAATAAATAATTCGGTACATTAAAATGGACTGATACAGACTATTCATAAAAGAGCATGCAATATGCACAAAAACATTTGTGCTCCACAATCCTAAGAAAAGCTAAAATAGAGTCAATGCTTATGGCTTGACACCACAATCACACGGCTGCTGTTTTAACAGTAAACAGCAGCTCCAAGAGCCACGCAGCTCAGAGCCTCAGAGCATCTTCCCAGCCTTCCTTTAGCATCTAAAATTTCTCTTTATATATACAAAAGCATTTGCCTCAACACAGTTGCTTGCAGAATCACGACCAAGTGATTGCCAGCACTGATTTTCAGACCACAGTTTAACTGATGTACGTTTCAGCAACAAACAGCTGAAAACCATTTTGTGGGGAAAATTAACATGTTACTTAAATACCACAGCCTATTTCTGCAGTTATGGKCAAAATAAACCTATTATTACCACGGTGGCAGAACCCAAGGTACCTTCACGCAAGACGGCCACTGCCCACGTGTCCCGGAGGACAGTGGCAGAGATGGCAGAGGAAGGGACATAAGGGCTAATAGAAGGAGAGCAAGGGAGAATCTGGGAGTCATTATTTCAAATTCAACAAATTTAACAGTCAGGTCCCCAAATTAATGATAAATTGAATCTGGATTTGCTGTCCAGCTTTTTAAGCCTCTAAAGAGGTACTGTAGCTTTTCTCTGCCCTTAAGGGAATGAGGAACTCTTTAAAAAGGCAAAAAAATAAAGTTCAGGCTCTCATTAAAACATCTAATTGCAGGAACTTGGGCACTAGTTAACAAATCTGACAAGATTTTCAATAAAAGAGTGAAGGTTAGTACCAATAAAAGGGAAACAAAGAAGAAAGCGAAGGCAACCAAGTAACATATGGAACACAGAGCCATATGTAAGGAACAGGATTCACAACTGACAGAAGAGATAGAGAAGGCAAAATAATGATGTGGCAGGAGCAAGCCAGGTTTTTGTCAGAGGATAGATACTTACAGCACAAAGAGATGAAAGAAAKGCAAGGACAGAGGGAAATCTTGGGAGGTAAGAAACAAAGGAAGAAAAGTGAAAACGATAGAGAAAAGTACAGGAAAAGCGTGGGTCAGAAGTAAGAGCCTGCAGACTGCAAAGAGGAAGGTCAAGAAGCATGAAAATGAGAGCAGGACTGAAGTAGGAGCAGGTGAGGAGACCCTCAGAGGGCAGCTAGAAGAGAGCCCACATTTTTAAGCCAAACATTTAGGCTTTGGGGTCCAACATCTCTCTGACTAGAACTGTGCGATCAGAAGACAGCAAGAAACAGGGCAAGTTTTTATAGCTCATCACATTTTGGATCTTACTCATGAATTATGTATCAGACTACAGCTGATGATTTAGAAATGGTATGTCTCATTTTTCAGTTTGGGAGGAAAAAAGGAAAGAAAGTTACAAGAGAAGGCAACAAAAAGTTCTTAGAAGTAAAGTTGATTAGATTGTGAGGAGGAAGGCAGGACTTTTTGTCACTCTATCAATCTTTTCACACCTTCATCTTTCTCCATTCAACTCATTCACTGAAGTTATTCCTCATTTTATACAATTACAASTAAGCCCTGTAAAAAGCAAAAGTAATGACTTTCTTTAAAAGGCCATTGGTATCAATATGCAGTTATACTTTGTAATAAAAGCTATATTAAAACAATTTTTTAAATCCCAAATTAACAAGTTCATACTACCTTTTTGCTATTCTCTGAGATATACTAGAAATTATCACCCTTTGTCTTGTCCCATTTCTACCATGCACAAGCAAACTGACTCCGGAAACCACGCAATTCTCGTTGCGCCATTACTCACCCTCTATACCAAACCTGTAAGTTTACCTAGGAATCAAGTCATTGCAGTACATMTGCATCTGGAAGTGCTGCTGTAGTCTATTCATAGCTGGCATACTCTTCTGCAGAGGCTTATTTAAATGCAGATACTACATTCACTGTTCTCTGCCCTGTCCAGGTACCATCTCTTCCCCCAAAAAGCATCAATGTGCACTCAGAGTTTGTGCATCTCAGAAGTTTCTTTTCTTTCTTTTTTTTTTTTTTTTTTTTTTTNAATCAAATTCTCATTATTTATTCTGGAGCCGTCTGCTTACTCGCTGGTTCCACGAGGACTTCTGTTTCTTCCCAAACTCTGACTCCACGGAAGTCACTGATCGCTTCTGCCATCATATTTGATGGATGCAGAATTTCAAGCAGGTTACAACTTTTCTAAGTTGGTAGCACTACACTCTTGGGTCAGGTAAGAACTTTTACCCCGTGTTAGTAAACTCTATGAAGTTAATTAAAAAAGTCTTTCTCTGTTRATTTTTCCTGCATCGTGGCTATGTCTTTTCAGTCTTGTATGTGCACTGTACAAACTGACTCATCTCTTCTCTTCCTCTTAAAGCACACAGTAGTACTAAAACTCTATCGCACACTCATATCCTAGTTATCTGTTTGTGTTACACAAGCTGGTCTAAGGTTTATTAGGAATGGAACAATATTTTTTGTCTCTTTCCTGGATCCAATGCTGCAATCTAATAAAATTATTCAGAAACAAAGAGACAATACTGTCGAGTTTTCTTTTAACAGAGATTATGGAAAAAAAAGCTTCCTTGCTTTTACAGGATGGATTCTTGGCCAACTTAGATTCAGGATGTTATGTTTCTTTAATCCTCTCATCATCTCACACTTTCATTACCCCAACRTCCCTTCTGCAGCCCTGACAAATGCAGTCTTGTCCTGGTCACAGCCATTTACTCTGCTGCCGCTGTGCAGCTCATTTTCACTGCCTGTCGCTTTGATGACACCGTTCTGTCTGAATCCCCCCTGAAAGGCTTCCTCCCTCTCCCTGTCAAAGCATACATAGCTACCTCCCTCATTTTCAAAGCACTTCTCACGTTACCCCAGCCCTTCCTATTAACTCTTACTGGGTACTGTGCAGTCAAGTGTCCAACCAGCTCCTAAAGTTGGACTCTATTACTCTCTTTTTTAAGTGTCTTTGTTCTTTGCCCCATGAAGCTCCTTATATACATCACATTAATTCCCCGCAACCATAGCAGCATCATGGCAGACATCTCATTTTTTTCATTCTTCCTTTCCAGCCTTGTCAACAACGACAATTGCAATTTGGCTTTTCTTTCTACAGCAACATTTCCACTGCACTATTCAAGTAAAACCCAAATAAATTACGTGTTATGTTATCTTTTACTTCAAGTCGTGATGAACTTCTGGATCCCACAATTCCTCAACAATTTTCTAGCTAAAGCTGTTCCTTGCTAGAAGGTTTTCCTTAGGATCAAAGGTAGATTTCTGACAACAGTCCTTGTGTCTTCACTGCCTACATACCATCTTTAGCGTACATGCATACCAATACAGGTAGCCAAGGTCACCCATCATTGTTGGTAACATCCTTGCATTTGCTTTATGCAGACATTTAGAGCATGCTTTTTTAGCTAAAATAAAAAGAAAAAAAAAGAAAAAAAAAGAAAGCTTATGTTAGATTTTTTTCTGTATCTTTCCCTCTCCCACCAGCTGTCTACATTAGGGTCTCCATATTCCCAGAGAAGCCACGTACTTCCTCGTGCACAGGATGCATCAGCATAAGCCATAACTGGAAACCTTCCAGTTTACCCTTGCATAGTGGGAACTACACTAATCGCAGAAAGCCTAATACAAATAAGGCCTAAGCTTTCTCTCCTTCACAGTTCAGACAGCTGAGTGAACAGAGACAAAACATTAACTCATTGAGGTTCTTCTCTACTGTACAGTGCCATTTTCTTCCTACCTTGACTTCCATCATCAACACAGACACCTTAAAACTCTAGCAGAAAATGGTGAAGTTGAAGACAATAAACCTTACTATCTTTAAATACTGATATTTCTGAATATACTAGAACAAAATCTGAATTTAGAATTTAATTAAATGATAATTTTAGAAGTAGTATTTATTTTCGCAGTATTCACAGCAGCACCTGTTTTGAAATTTAAACAGCAAATGAGTCTACTCTCATTCACTGTCTTTCAAAAGGGTCAACGCAATCAGAAATACGGTGTCACTGTATTCATTTTCCTCTGAAAAGCCTCTGTATTCTTCCTCAGCAGTGTTTGAGAGACTGATAGATGAGAACATGGCTTCATGCACGCAAGCAAGATCTGCATTTATTAGCCCTATACTCCTCCACACTGCCTTCCAACGCCAGGGCACACAAGGGTGTAAGAAGGACATGAAACTCATTAAAACTGCCCAAACAATGTAAGCCATTTCTCTCCAGCACGTCGCACGCAGGGCCCTCTGCAAGCCACTGCACAGCCAACTTTCCTGTGATCCTTCCGATGCAAAACCAGGACACGCCATGCATTGTAGCCTCCCTCTGAACACCTGGCAGGTTTCCAAGAGCAAAATCTGCATGGTGCTGAATTCTGATAAAACCAGCAGCGATTTCCCCCTTTGCCTTCYCCTCTCGGGCTGAAGGACAACGCAAACGAAGGGCTGCTGGCATTCCCCGCGGAGACAAGCTCCCCGGAGGGAGGGAACGCCAAGGCGCACCGCGAACATGCCGACGGCTGGAAATCCGCCTCGCCCCCCTCCAAGACCCTCGCAGCCGTTCTTCTCCAGGAGGAGTGGAGGAGGGGCTCAATGCCCACTGAAATTTGTGATTACTTTAACTAAGCCTGCGATCTGGTACCAACAAAATCTGTGGGGAAAAACTCAGTTCCCCCAAGCTTTCTCACCCCCCAAAACTTTCTCGCTGGGAAGAAGAACAGGCAGCTAGAAGCTAACACGCTGGGAAGCTAAACTCCTTATCCTGCTTACAGTGACAACATGACTCCCAAGAAACAACCTTGTGTAGCACTCTGCCACAGCTAAATACTTGGCACAAGACTGATTCTCAGCTCCTGCACYGCTTTGCTACTCCTGTATCTGTCAATTCAACATTGCTGCCGAAGTTTAAGAAAAAGTTTAAGGATTGCTCCTTGAGAAAATGATTTGCAGAAATCAAACCACGTCTTTATACTAAAAATTTTAACTCATTCAGAAGCTGCATCTGGCACTTCACATGATGCGCCTGTTAGTTAATTTTAAATAAATTGCAAGAAACAATGAAGAGAGTAAAATATCCATTAGATAAAACTTATTCTGCACTGTGACTCCAATTTCATCTTGAGTATTTCCTTGCAGCCCACATTTCTGCGGTATTTAGACGTCAGACAGCCACAGTGATTCACACTAATATGACCACAGCGAACTCATCATTTCTTGCATATTCATGCTTACTTCAGATCAGGCAAAATGAGACGGCGTGCAATACACTACGAAAACAACACGCTGGAAGTGCCTCTARAGCACACTGGGCAACCCGGCTGCATTTGCTCTCGGGTTTGCCCCAGCTCTCCCGACAGGCATGACCGATCGCATCGTTCTCCGCCGTCCTGAACAAAGCCCGAATGTTYGCGACCCAAAGACACCATTCTTCGGGGACTCCTTTATGTGCCCACACAGGATCCTATTGTTCCCAGGAAGAGAAACTAAGGGCTGCTGTTTGTTTCTACGACTTAGCCRAACCTATAGCCAACCTACAGCTAAACATTTTTTACTTATTACTGTAACAAAACAAATAGTTTTACGAGGAGAATGTTAACCCACAGAGCGCCTGCTGCTCTACCCAGCCTTCTGACAGGGGCTGCCTGAGATACAAAGGCAGGAAAACAATTACCGTGAATCCTTCCTGATTCTCCTCTTGCAAGGGATTCAAATGTCAGGTAACATAAATGCTCCCATGAAGACAAAGCATGGAGTGGTATTTTAATTCTGAATAATTTTACTTCTATTTAATCAAAGCCTAATTGAAATTTTTAAGAAAATAAGATAAAACAGTAATGGAATGTGTAGATAAAACTGAAAAGAAGATCTGGGAATCATTCCTCGGTTTTGGCTAATGACCGGGATTCAACTTCAAGGTTGTTTTTTTGTTCCTGATATCAGTGAAACTCATCTTTGTTTCCTATCTCAAGGACATTCTATTCAATTTTTAGGTATTTTTACTTGGAATGTCAAGTATTGTGCATTAACTGAAAAACTGACACACGAGAAATGGCTTTGGAAAAGTACCGTCCATTTCTACAAAATCTGCACTTCTATTTAMGATAACTTTAGTTCATATCTCAAGAATAAAATCATTGCTTATAGATAGCTACTCTGTACTGCTCCCCATGTCACAGCTCCAGGGCAAYGGGTCTTACTAATTTTCACTGCTATTAAGCAGAATATGTGAGCATAAGAATAACTATCCTTTTAAGARGCTGGAGCAGAAATTGGCTCAGAATGCCCATGAATCACCACTTAAGGACACTGCAGTGAGAAATAAGGAAAAGAACTGAAATACTTGAAAAGATAATGAAGAGAAGCAAGCCTATTGTCAACTCTTCACTATTCGATACAGTGCACTAGCAACGTTCTCTGTACCATGCATATGACGCTGTCCAATGCAAAATAGCTACAAGCTCAAAAAAAAAAGAAAACCACTTGACTAGAACCACATTTGTTTCATGTTGCCGACAGTTACTTCTACCAAGACACACAATCTTTTGGAAAAGCTTCGTTAACGCTGAGCAATGGCCTATATTGCAGAAAAGCAYTCAGAGTTACAGATATCAGGAAGACTGTAGGTGGCGGGGGAGGACCCCAGGAGGAACATTACTTCCTTTCAAATTCAGGCACTTTTTTAAAAATCAGCCTCAGGCTGATTAAAAAAAAAAAAATGAAGAAGAAAAGAAAAGAAAAAGAAAAAAGGTGGCATCACTGAGTAAGGCCTACAAATGGGCATCTGGCAGAAATCTCCTGTCCAACCAAACCTCCTCCCCTTTTCTACTAGCAGGACCACAGGGAGCACTATCCCTGGGTTATTCCCCCTCCTACCTCCCCTTCCTTTTAAGCCTTTCAGCAATCTTAGCAGACTGGATATCTAATATATATATATATGTATATATATATGTATATATATGTAAAAGTATATATATATACACGTGCAACGATTTTCAAGAACTAAGCACAAGTACGTGATGTAACTGATGTGCAACAAAACACACCTACTGAAGAAGACGAAAATAAAGAAGGGATAAGAGACAAGAAAGAAAGAACTGGACAGAAAGACAAAGAGGTTAGGTCTTGTCTAAATTAAGATTTAAACGCAGCATCGACACGAACCGGTTGGGACACGCTAACTAAAACATTCGAAAAGACTAACGCGGATGTGACACGCAGCTTTAACATACACTAGGTGAGCCGGATGTCAGTGATGAGCCTGAACGCTACGTCCAAACACCTTCCTAAAAGTCGTTAAAGATGTATTGTCAGAGGAAAYAGAAGAAACCCACAAATAGCAAAGAAAAAGTGTCAAAAGCAAGAGAAGCGTGGTCCGTTAGCAGATTTCCTAGAGCAAGAGAGACGAAGCCCGATACCGCCTCAAAACGCAGCACACAGCAAGCAGGACGCATCTCTTCCATGTTCTTGTGCCCTGCAGATGCCTCGGGTGGGAGAAGTATTTCCCCTGCCACCTCCGGGTGTTGCACAGGCGTTAATTATTTTTTTTTAAACGGAGCATTACAACGATAAGCAGCGTTCCGCGTCACGTTTGAGCGGAAATCACCACCAGGCTCACGCAAACGGTGTGGCAACGCCGCGCCGCGTCCCCCGCGCGTGTCGGCGCTCGCGCGCACCGCCCGCCCGCGGCGGCACCGCCGCAGCCCCCCGCGCAAGACACCGCCTCACCTGCGGGCCCGCCGCGCTGCTCCAGCGTCACGGCGCCGTCCCGCCACACGCGCAGGAGCCGGG
>NW_028186956.1:2309413-2327811 GCF_003343005.1 Rhea americana | reverse complement strand
GCCCCGGCCCCGGGGGCTGCGTTGTCTTTCGCTCCCCTCTGCCCTCCCGTGCCCTTCTACAGCTGCACGCGGGCCGCGCCGCAGCCCGGTGCTGTGCGGGCCGAGGCGAGCGCGGGGCCGCGCCCGGCCTCCGCTGCGCGCTGCGCGCAGAGCAGGCGGAGCGGACTGGGGCTCTGAAGGCTTGCTCTGCTTATCGCTGTTTCGCTTTTGTTTGTTTCCCCCTTTTATAATTGCATACATGCTTACACACACACACTGCTGCAAGAGAAACACCACGAGCATTTTAATAAAGCTGTTTAATTTAGCCATAACCACCTTTTACGATCCCAGCCTTTTAAATGAAATTAGATACAGCGAAATAAGATTTTTAGAATTCATACTATCTAAAGTTTTGATCAGGGCACTTGTGCACTGCATAACAGGTAAAAAACACATTGACCTTCCAGGTATAAAAAGGTAGATAATGCCCAAAGAGATTTCTAAAGTTTTTCAAATCTGTCAGTTGCAGGCTCCAAAAGTACTGTTAAAAATCTCAAAGCGCTCCAGTACGCAGTATTCTAGAGCTTCTCAAGAACAGGCTCAGCAACGGAGTCACAATACTGCACTTTTGACTAAATGCACAAGCAAATACCAGTGCGCACTTCTGCCATACCTGCCCTGACCTCGGCTAGGGTTACTTACTCCTTTTTGTTCTGCCACCAGCAGAAACAGAGTTGGGTCACTCTTGTGTTACAAAGGCCAGTATTACCAAGCGAGAAACTTCCCTTAAATAAATCCCAAAGTAGGACAGAATGGGAAGCAACTAACTGAAGTAGAAGCCTGAGAGTTGTAGTGTCATCTGCATTACCAGGAAAAAAAAAAAAAAAAAAAAGAAAAAAGAAAAAAAAAGAAAAAAAAACCACTGTGACAGAAAATCAATTCTGCTTAAGAACAGGAATCACTGATTTACTCCTCACGCAAGGAAGTCTTTGCCCTGGGATGCACACTGTGCTGACAAATGCACGACAGTATCTTTTGGAACGTATCTGACCAGCCACATAAAGTGAGCGTCRAGTGGAAATACCTCAAGGCACCTCAAGGTACCTAAACATACTCTAAACATACTCTAAACAATTCTGACAAGCTGCTTCATCTAATTCTGCTACCATTCAATAGCAACACAATATAAGCAGTGGATAAAAATGGAGTGCAGAGCAATGAGAGAATTCAAACCTATAAATCACAAAGCATGCACCCTTACTCATGTTTTACTTACTGTAAAGCCATAGAAGAACATTATTCTAGTGTCTCTTGTCTGAGCAAAGAATGGAATTGCTACCACTTACACTGTAATGAAACAACTGTCACAGCTTAAATCATCAAAAGTTCAAGTTCAATGGTCAGAAAACCAAACAACATAAGAAATAAAAAATAAAATAGAACTTTATTCTATATTAACCTATAACCAGTGCCTCATCATCCTCTATTTAAAACAACATAAKAGACCAAGAGGAAGTGGATATGGAGGATATGGTAGATAATCAAAGATACAGAATGACTTCTATAGAAGGAGAAATTAAATAGTTTAGGAATCTTCAGCCTTAAAAAGGAGATAACTGGAGCCTATACAGATAAAAACATGAGAGAGATGCATAGCATGGAGAAGTCCAAAAGGGTCTGATTACTTGCCTTATCTCAAAGCATGAAAACTAAAAGACACTCAGCAAAGTCATCATCTACAGATCAAAGAAAAACAAAATTATAGATGGATAATTAATTATGGATCATATTGTCACAGAATGCTTAAGGTTAGAAGTATAAATAGGTTTAAGAAGAAATTGGACAAAATCACAGAAAACCCTTAAGCAAAATAGTCTGGCTACAACTACCACCAGAACTTCTGAAAACTCTATTGCCAGAAGCTGGGGAGATAATAGGGAGAGATAAGCCTCTCTTGAATTTTTTTCCCTATTTTTTGTCATGTTACGCATTTCTGTTGGAGAAAAAGCATTAGGTTGGACAGACTTTCTAACCCAGTAGATATTCTCATGTTAAGGCATACAAGTCTCATTTTTAAACATCAAGAATTTACCAATTGTTAAATCCATAGATTAAAATCCAGGATTCCCTAGACCTTGCTGAACTGCTCTTAGATGAAGAGCTTAGAAGCCACTGTTTGCTCCAAGACAGGCARAAACAATCTTTCTTGTGGTAAAAAGACAAAGTTTAACTTCAGTATTTCTGGATCTCGATCACTCATTAAATTGTTAGAAATAGTATATGGGTACACTGTTGGGTAATCTTACCTCTTCAGAAGTTTTGAGGCATTTTCATGAGGCATAGAGTAACACCTGCTGCTTAGCCTTTTCTGGCCTTTCCCCAACAGGTTTTAAGTGCCTGTCAGGAAGAAGCGCCAATCAGGAAAGCCTATGTAGCGTAAGTTTTATAGTACCTTTCCCTTACAGCAGTGCTAAATAAGTGAAACTGTGTCTGTGCACTTAACTTGATCAACTTCTATGCAAGACAATTTCAGAACATTTAAAAAGTATTGAAGTTGAGGCTTTCTGTCCTGGTAACAGCTGGGAAAGGAATCAAGATGAACCCTTGGTCAAATCTCTATAGAATACCACAAAYATTAAAAACAAGAATACCTAATAATAAAGTCTGGGTGTACAACAGAGAACTACTAATAAAATCAACTAAAAAGAGTAAGTGTCACTGTAAGAGATGCAATGTAAAAGACAGGCCCATCTGTCCCTGAAAGCATCTTTCCTGAAATCCCATCTCAAATCTGGGAAGGCGGGGGAGAAGGGAGTTGCCTATCCATTTATTCTCYTCTGCTGTCCCCAAATATGGCTTCACACTTGTACTTGGTGGGTGGGTGGGTGTGCAAACAAACAGAACATTTCTCATTTTTGCCAATTYGCATGTTATCTTGGCAGTATAGCCAAAGGTTACAAAAGTCTACCTTTTGCTTATGACCTTGGCAAACATTAAAAGGAACAGGAACAAAAAAAGTACTATTCAGTCATGCCAGGATTGCCTCTGTTTTACCCTAGACAATACAAAGGTACAGATAAAACAGATTTTAAATGAATTCTTACACGATTTCAGAACTGTAGAAGGGAAGTCAGTATTTTATTCATGCATTTTAATGACTAGACCTGTACTCAAAGATATTAAAGTAGCTTTTATTAAAGTAAAAATAAATTCTCTTTATAAATACAATCATTACTGTGTACACATAATTCTCAAATACACACACTGCAATATTCAAAAATCAGTAATATTTATATAAAATATGTTAGTCTTTAATGGTATTATTTATACATACATACATAATTTTGTAGATCTAAAAAAAGGTATGAATGACTTTGCTTCTCAAAGTACAGAGCGGTATTTACAAGCAAACATGATCCAAACAGCACATGCAGATTCAGGGTATGTAAACACTCGTACACGAACTGCAAGTCGCACTTGGTCTCCCCTACAACAGATTATTTCTTCACAGAAAGGAGACCTATTTACAAAAAGAAAAACAAGAATAACAGATACAATACTAAGTCATCATTAAAAGATTCAGATACAGATGTGCAGTTATTTCAAACATGACTAACCAACACTTCTATAATGATGTATATAAGGAGTCTGCCAATATGAATAAAGATATTATTTCATTAGTATCAGATAGTTGTTGTGCCTTGGAGGAAACCAAAGTCACCACTGATCATTTTTAGGAGTTCAGAGAAATGAAATAAACCATTTTTTCAGGGGAGCAAACAACATACTGTTCAATCTTTATTTAATCCACAGTAAGTCTATCAATGAACTCACAAATGTAAAATAAATGCTCTGTACCCCATGACCCACTGCCTGGGCCACACAACTCTCCTTCTGGTTCTAATGTAAGGAAATTGATTTTCCATGATCAAGGAAGAGTTGTAGCTCATAATTAAGTATTCCTATTTGGTTTTATGTATACATATTAGATCTRTATTTTATCTTACCGAAGGCATGTGGCAAATGCTCTCCTGGCATTTCTGTACACAAAATGGATAGGAAACCCTTTAAATGTGTGACCATCAGGCACTGCTCTTCTTATAGCATCTTGAAACTCTTCATTTCCTGCAGAAATGCTCGTTGTACGTTCAAGCTCATAGGCTGCTAGTGCTGGTGACAACAGATAGGATAGCTGGTCATCCCAAACAGTAGAAAGGCCAAGATCCTGCGAGGCAAGTCACAGAACAATGACTGTAGTGCAGAATGAATGTTAAGCTATTACAAGTTTTGAACATCTATAGATTAAAATAAATCTATGATAAATCTTTAATTAGTAGTTAATGGAAGTTGGCTCACAAAGCAGTAAGATTTGGATATTGATTCATAATACCAAGCCAGAAGAAACAAACTATAACAGAAACAAAGCAAGAAAAGAAGTCAGCCTGCTAGACTAAAACAAGACCTGTACAGTTAAAACTAGTTGTTTTAGCTACAGTATCTTTGTGTGAAACATAAAGAGGCAGTGCTAGTACATAAATATGCAGCAAAAACATGGAAAAGCACAACTGAAATTCACCTCACTTCTATTTTTCTCATGTCTCTCTGGTAATTATTTGTGAAAAGAAGAATGCATAACCACACGCGTGCACACATACACACACACCCCCTTGCCTGTTACCACCCCACAAATACAAACAAGTAGAAAAATCTACCACTTCAGCATTCAGTGTTGCATGAGATTCCTAGAGTAATTTCAATTTGAGAATTCCTTGTCATCCTTAGGTTGATATTACATGGCAAGAGATAAAAAGGAGATTTCTGACATTAAAAAAAAAAAAAGAGTAAGACTAATCAGCATATAAGGTATCATCCCTTCACATCTAGCTAAGAATAATTATTTCGGGCACATTATGTCATGCAAAAGCCATGATAAAGGAAGAAACTAATTTCTAAAAATACCACTAACTTAGTTTTGTAAAGCAGTCAGAGTGAGATTATAAAAACTGAAAGTCTGGGKTTTTTTTTTTGTTTGCTTGTCTTAAACACACTAAAACATTTGCGATGGATACATAGAGCCTACTAACAAACAGATTTGATCATCATCTTGTTTCTTTTATGGACCACTCAGTTCTACAGATGTCACTAAGCTGAAAACCACAGACCTGGAAAGAGAGGGAAAGGTGGAGGGGGAAAGAGCCCACACATGRGACTACCAAAGCGTCAGTGCAAATAAATATGAGACCTGAACTAGCTCAGAACCGTCTTTCCAAATGTTTTTCCCCAGTTATTTGAATTTTCACACATTCTTCATTTCTGCAAATCTGATAGAAACCACACTGCAAAGACATGAGTATTTAAACCAACACACAGCTACTCAAAACAAGTACACAGAAAAARAAAGAACTTTCATTACCTCAGTAGATCAAAGTCTTTAAAACAGTATTACCTTTCTGTGTTCTGAGACTAGTATTCTCAGCTGCAATTCTATCTCATTGCTTGTTATTGCAGCATCTATTGTGGAAGCACAGAGAGGAGGAAAAGGAGGAACTGAAGATATCGTTCCAGGGGAACACACAGACTTTATTGCTTCTCCACTCATGGGTTTCCATTTAGATTCATCTCGCARGTCAAACACACAGACCTCCACAGCATCAGAGGGCTGGCAATTTCCAAAGAACTTTTGATGGTTGAAGACACATCCTATGGTGCGATAAGGATACAGTGGCTTGGGTTGTTCAGCTAGAGGAGGGTCATCAGGATTGACAGGACGGTGGAGGTACCTGGTCAAAAACATTCAATTTCTTACCAATAGACATTTCAAGGAAGGTAAAAACATTAGATAGGGTAGAAATAAGTCATGTCTCCTTTTAAAAGGTAAGCCAAACTTGTAGGAAGTTTTTCCCCAAAATGGCATTTGTTTCCAAAAATTAGTTGTGTACATTTTKGAAGCATAATGTACAATAAAATAATACATCACTTTTTTCTTTAAATCTACAAAAATAAGCTGATTTGTCAAGCAGATCTCAACAACAATTAAATTTTGCAACCGTAATAACATGCCCATACAATTTCCCCATTATTCATCATATTTTGAGAAAATATATACTAATCATAGTATATACAAACAGTGGGAGAATAGAATCACATCTTATTTTCAACACTATATATTAATCAACTCCTTTCACCAGGCCAAAACTATTGTATTCAAATATATGTCCCTACTGTAGTTTTACCAATGCAAGAGCATCACCACCCGAAGCTATATAATAACTTAAAAAATATCTAAAGGCAATGCTTCAGATAGCACTGCAAAGTACAATGGGATGGATCACAGTGCTCAAGAGCATCAATGAACTGGAAGTTCTTYACATGAAGTTCTGAGCAATTTTTATTCTGACATGAAAATTGGAAGCAAGTACTATCCTATGCACTTGAGCAATATGACATGCAAAATAACAAGAAAGGATTTTTTTAAAACTGGGTTCCAGAAGTTCCAGAATACAGAAGTGCCCTTCTAAAAGGGCTGAAGTGAGAGAGAGATTCTAAGAGAACTTAAGAGATTTCTTCAGGTAAAAAAGAAATACAACGCTGATTTCACAGATGAATGAGGAGAAAAATACGGGTTCTTAGGCAATCATGTCTGATTTTATCCCCAGCATCAAAAATGATTGCAATGATAGCATCACTGAGCAATCAGTGCTGCTGAGGCAGTACAGAAAGTTACCATGCTGTATTAAAGCCCTCAAAATATATTACAGACTGTTGAAGAATTTCATCTCATGCCAAATCAGTTATTTTCCAAAGAGTAGCAGTGAGGACAAAGACTCAAGGAGAGGGACCATCCAGATACTTAGCAACACTATAGTGTAGAAAACAAAACACACGCGCACTCAACCCCCCCTCCTCAACCTCAGTATACATTGCTCAGTTTTCTTATATCCCATTTACTCACCTATGTCCTGTTAAGCTCTCCCAAAAAGTGATGGTTCCATCAGTCCCACAAGTCATAACCCAAGTGTGAGGGACTCCTTTTGCTTTTGTTCCTACACACACAAAGGCTTCCAAACCATATCCAAGGAGAAGACTGCACAGAAGGTTAGCATGATCTTCACAGTCACCCTAGGCAGTGAATATTAATGAACAGTTTGATTATCAGACATGGATAAAAAAATTGAGGACAGTAAAACATGATATTTTCTAAGTAACTCTCCAGCAAGTCATGTTTCCCTCTTGCTTACCTAAAGCACATAGCAAAAGTCAAGATTTCAATGCTTAAAAAGCTATCTATCTCTACTCTTTTTGTATATAATATGTCAGAGTGTATCAGCCTACTACAATTTCCAAAACTGTTAGGGAAGTCCAGCAGAAAGATAAGAGCTGTACATACATTACAGAAGAGCAAATCCAGGCACTAGACCAAGCAGTTGGTTTTGAATTTACTGCAGAATCACTATTTACTAGGGCATGAGTCTAGCAATACTTCTCCTTCCACTTTTATACCTTCCTCATTCTTTTGGCTAGGAGAGGAAAGATAGTCAAAATCATGAATTAGGTTTGTTTCTGGTAACTGTATAATGTAAAAAACTTACTGCTACAGGCTAGAGTAAAAGCTTCAGACAAATTTTACAAATAATCTTATTATTTCATATATTGAGACTAGTAAGCTTCTTTTATCACAAGAATTAACTCTTCATGTGACAAGTTTCAGTCTTCTGTAATAGAAAAAAAATCATTTTAAATAGTAGTAATTTCTAGTGATGAACAATCTGTATCTTTTCATTCAAATACAGGGTATAGTTAATACTGAGAAGCATTTCTAGATAGTATAACAATATCATCAAGTAATCCAAAATCAGAAGGTATAAGCCCACCAGGACAAAAATAATATTCTAATTACAAGTCAAAATGTTAGTAAGGCAAACATGTGAGGAAATAATAGCAATTATATAATATTCTCACAYAGAGTTAGGAAATAAACACCTACTAGCCACTTAAAATCTAATTCTCATTTTACTACCTCAATGTGTTGTCAAAATTCAGAAGTTAAAAAAAGAGAACTTCTGACAGACATAAAAAACAGAAAAACACTGAGAATCTTGTCCAGCTGCATTTCTCTTCAACCAGAAAAAGGCTTCCCTATTCAGATTCATTGATTTCTGTGAATTATCAATGTTAGCAAGAAACTTAATGCAGCATCTGATACTCTTATTCTCTTAAGTTCTTTAAAAAAGAAAAGTTGGTCATATTTAGTCAACTCCTATTCAGAATATTGGAAATATAAAAGATAGTGCTGGTGGGTATAATTATTAATTGCACAGATAACAGTTTTCCGCTACCATAAGGCATAAGCAAAATACCTAGAAGAGCATATTAAAACAAGTTTCTGGTGAATCTGTGTTCATTTAATAATGCCACACCACTTTTCCAATGAGGAATGGTCCAATGAGTGTCTCAGAGGCTAAATTTGGCTATTTTCTGTACAACTGTCCACTTCTGCCTTGGAGGAAACTCTTTCTCTGTACCTCCATTTAACAGCCCTCAATCCCCAAGTCACTATCATCACTTTTATGTGGAAGCTACTGGGTAGCTGAGAACATATGCCGTGACCCTTCATACCRTATCTATGCATGACCAAATATTTAGAGACAGTAGCTAATGTCTAGTCTGTGTGGTCTTTGAAAAGGTTTAAAAATTGGGATATAACTTCTGCTGCCAAAAAGAGCAGATCTTTTTAATATAAACACATCAGTGAGACTGGTTTTGAAAGCAGAAGTATTTCACTGGTTATTAAAAGGACTGATAAGCCCAAAAAGTGATTAAAAGGAATTATTATTCCTATTTTCATACAACAGAATAAATAATCCACAATGAGTTACAATTTACATTCCATTTATTATACTCATATAATACAAATGTCTGATAAAAAACTATGCCTAATTTTTCAGTGAAAATTCACATATTGCAAAAAAATTGAATAYGAAGGCTTACTGACAATGTATTTTAGCACTTCCACAAAATTACTACTTTTTAAAAGAGACTTTTACAACTCTTCCTGGATCACTCTGAAATTTAAAGCTGTGGCCTGCATGCTAGCAGGGATTCATGGAATAAATATATGAGATCTTAGAAAAGCAAATGAAGAAAAGCAAGCTTATTGTCATGTACAGTTATTGAAAAAATGGACATCAACAAAAGTAGTAAAACAAATGTTAAAGTYCACTCCAAATCCTTCTYGTCTACTGTAGTCCTCTTTAAAAAGATCTCAAATAAACTATTATTTGTAATTGATAATAATCTSAAAAGCATTTAATCCACTTATTTGCATGCCTTACTAACTTCAACTACAATATCCAACTGTACTGTGTCATACAAAGACTATTCCATGTACCTTGTTTCTGCACAAAAAAGCAAAAAGGGTGCACCACTGTTCTTGCTTGCCACCACCTCCTCCGATGACAGGAGCTCTTTCATAACCCAGGACACTGACAAATCGTGCTGCTTGTCTAGGTGTGTCTAATAACCGGCCTGCTCGAAGTGGTCTKATATAGGAACATACTGGACGGTTTATCCCATTTTCATCCTAAACATCAAATATGGTTACTTGCCAGCCATACAAATATCACAAAAGATTAATCTTAATTCAGTAAATCTCACTGCAAGAAAGATAGAGTATCTCCAAAATAAATACCATTCAAGATTATTCAGACACAAAAATGCTCCCAGAACTAAGGCCTAAGATTGTTAAGGCACAATGATTCTTTCAGAGAGACATTAAAACTAGATTTTTCCCCTAGGTCTATCACTGGTAAATGCTCCAGACAAAAAGTTCAAACACCAGGAGCAATACTGGCTGAACTTCATTTCCTTAAATGAGTGATGAACTGCTTATGCTTCATCCACAGTCAATTTACACATATCATCAAACAAACAAAAAATCCAGTTTAAAAGATAGTTATCTGCTTCTGAATTTGAGCACTATCTCCTTTCRTAACACAAAGAATCAATGACATTTACTCACAATGAAGTCACTAGATTTACACAAACTGAGGGAAGAAAAATYCTAAGAATTTTGGATTTCTTGGAAAAAGTGAGAAATAAGACTGGAAAAAAGTTTGTTCTACTATATGTTGCAAGGAAATACTATGATTATAACTATTAAAACTATTTCAAGCAGTACCTTTCTTCACTGTGCCAAATGGTACTTTCGTATTCCTGTATTTAAAAAGGCATCAAAGCTTTTTACAGGTCTAGAGCTTCAGGAAATCATAGTCTGATATTTTTATACTCAAAAGTTATTAGCCACTGTGGTCATATACTGCCCATGTTAAGGTTTTGCCGTGTTTTCCCAGCAGGTTGGTGTAAGAAAAGCAGCAGCTACTGGAAGCTGACTGAAATCCTGTAGGAAATGAATTCACGGGCAGAAGGCAAGCAGAGATCAAGTCAGGACTCTGTATTTATSTAATACAGTCTCATCTATGTAATGCATGCTTCTGCATTATGCATACAGAAGTAGATAATGAGGTGATAATTGAATTTCTCATACAATTCTGATAATCTAATTTCTCTATTTCCCCTGGCTTTTAGTCTCTACCATTATAAAGCTTTACAGAGATTGAATAAGATTGTTCTCAAGAGATTTTTTAACTCTTAGGAGTACATAACTGAAATGAACAAAAAGGCTATTAAAGGCAGTTTTACTAACATTTGCTATGGCTAATGGGAAACTCAAGATTGCTCTCTGTAGGCATTAGGCTAGCAGTGGGCCCAGTTCCTATAGTGTTCTGTGGCTGCCATTCATGAATAGTTTGGTAATAAAGAATTGAGTCCTCTAAACCAACCCACAAGCCCTTCCCTCCAAGCCTCTTCCCAATTCTAGTATAGCTTTGCCAGTGCAGAAAGTGGAATACTGTTAATTCTCACACAGCTTTATTCTCAAAATGCCACAAGTCTCATTTTTACCCCAGGTACCCAAATTCCCAGTTCTACAATTCCCAATCTCTTTACAGTTTTTGCTTCCCTGCATTCTCTGTCTTGAAACCTTAATCCTAATTTGGAAGTTCACATCACTACTGAACACTCACTGCACAGCCAGAACAGTAGTTACTTGACTGAAGAGAACCAATAGGTACAGATTGTTTCAGGAAGTTACTTTGAGATAAGAAGCTACTGCACATCATCTGCTCTGGGCAAATTGCTCTTATGCATGTTAAATTCATAGCATGGTAAATGCAAAGTATYTTACCTTTCCTTTTTCCAAGGGACAGTTACCAAGGAGCAATTGACACATAGTAACTCACTAYTGTAGCATGATCTAGTCATACATTTATAGTTAGTCTGCAATTCTAACCAGTTAAACTACCTTACAAACTACACAGAGCTCAAATACTGCAGGGATCAAGTAGCATGTCCAATTTTAATTGTTTCAGTTGGTATAAAATTTACATGAAATAGTTTGCATAAACCACTCGAGTCTTTCCCAACTGTAAGAAAGACTAAACTATCTTTAACTCGTACATCAGTGATTGTGATGTAGCCCTTACTTCTGCACCATTAAACTTCAGCACATACATAAAAGTTCAAACTTCACAAATTTAATTTTTTGCATGCTACACAAGTTGTAGCGCTAACCTTACCACAATAACATTATCTATACACATTTTATACATATACACACACAAACACACATAAACTTCAGAATAGATTTACAAAATAATAATAATTAAAAAATCTTAYGGAACAGATTGCTCTATTATTAGAATTTACAAACCTGTGCAAAAATCTTTACTAGCCTTACGTTGTGGGTAGGCCTAATCTGTAGATACTCTCTCCACCACTGTTTAGCATATACAAGAAATAATCGTTCTTTTTCTGCTGTTTTTTGACGTTCCAAAGAAAACTGCAGGTAAGAAAATAAAACAACCTCATACATATTAACTCCAAAGAGAAAAACTGGAAATTAATAAATATATTAACCTAAAATCCTGGCATATGCAAAATAAAACTTTATATTTAAAACATGCCCAACAAATGAAGAATTTATTTTCAAACTAAAATCCAATGAATGAAAATCTCAAGTTATGTTTCTTATCAGAATGCTTATATAGGTTCATATACCAAGCCTGATTGAAATGGTGTTCATCTTCAGCAATGCATTTCTGTACAGAAGGATTGCTCGGATTGTGAAGTGTGGAAGAAAACCTGCATATACCTTCAGGCCAACATTTACTGGCCCTACAAGCAGGATAACTGACTGTTGAAATGATTCTCAAAAAGGAAAGATAGCAAGGAAATACATCTACTATCTGCAAAAAATTAAGTGTATCACATCTTTCTTATTTCTTTTCTTAAGGTTTTGATACAGGTAGTTAAAAAACTTCTACAGTAATACTTCATACAATGATTGGTACATGAAAATAGTTTAAAAAAATGTAATTATATTTAAGTCAAAAAAACTTTTTTTTTTAAAAAAGAGACATTTGAAAACCCCAAAGTCCTTAATATCTATATCTAGTTAAGTAGCTCTATACTGAGCTTTTYCCTCTCCTGCTGCCCATCCTAAATAAATAAATAAATAAAATCAGCCCACCCAGAAATTACTTACTTGAGTATTAGTGATTTCTGGAGACAGCATCTTGTTTAGCTGTGGATACATTTCAAGTCTGATGTTTAAAACACCAACAGAAACCTTTGATTCTGTACCTTAAAATCAAATACATTTTGATCAATCTTCTAAAATTCATTTCACTTAGAACATTCCAGCCAGGCAGGAACCAGAAATGCAAAAAAATAATTAAATATATGCAAAATATATGCAAAATAAATATCTTTATTTAAATTTCAAACTAGAATGAGCCAATGAGAATGAAAAGGGTAATCGGACCAAAAAGGCAGTTATCTACATCTTAGATATCCAAGCCCCCCTTTAGAGCCAACACTGGGATATATGATGAGTAACATTCTGGATGTGCTTAGAATACCTATCTAAAATAGACTAGAAAAATCATACTGGAAAAGTGTTCACTTCTACTGACTACACAGGTAGGTCAGAYGCAAGTGGTCAAAACTGAGCAAAGTTCATCTTCTCCACAACACCCCTCCTTTCTGAAGGACCCAGTCTGTGATAATAATAGCCAAAAAAAAATCTCACTATTGTTGTTGCACAAAGTTCAAAATCTAAAATTATATAAACAGCAAGAAGAAATAAGGAACACAGATATGGGATTGTGAGTAGTATAAGTAACAAAAGCCTCAGATTTATCTCAGGTTTGTCTCTCTGAGATGGCAGTATGCTTTGATATTGTTGGCCCATTTTGTACAATGACAAGACTTTGAAAGAAGAGAAAAAGCACTGGATTTAGATATTGATTCTTTATTACTTGGAAAACCAGTAATTAAATTTAACTTCCTCCCTCACCCCTGAGTATCAAGCTCCAGTTATTCTGTATGCAATTCTAAACAATCGTAAGTGAAAATCGCTCTAATTGAAAGGCTACCTAAATCCATATTACTTAGCATGTTTTGTCAACAGTCARCATTTTCAAAAGGAACTAAAGCTGTAAAGCAATATTTGTAAATAAGGTTACTAGATTTGTGTTCACTGGATAAACATTGCAGTAAACCATCCCCAAAAGGCAAGTAATAGAGATAAGAATCAGAAATAACTTACACAGTAAATCAAACCTTCAAAATACTTTGCAGTTATAATTCAATCTCTTAAGAAATCAGAGAGGACTGCTCACCTAACAGGTAGAGAAACTGTAATATAATTGTGTAACTGTAATATAATAAAGAATATTTAAATGGCTCATCAACTACTGCTTGCCCAATCTCCGGGAGAGCCAGAGTAGGAAGTCATGATAACCTGATCATAAATCTAGCCTTTATCTACTAAATCATAATATCCTAGCAACTCCTAAAGGGGCATATACAGAAGTGATGCATAATAATATACATTTATAATGACTGTGAAGCGCTAAACAAAGCTGTTCATCTATTCTAGCAGACGCATGCTTCCACCAGCTGAAATAAATGGTAACATAGCAGAAAACACTTTATCTAGTAGTTGCTTCTTTGCTGTGAAAGAGGCATACATGAAATTTTATTCTTCGATACGCTAGCCCAAGACACTCATGGCTATTAATCATTTGAAGGCATGGGGGTGGAGAGAGAGGGCAGGAAGCTTTGATAATTGATCCAGATTCTGCGAAAAAACACACATCTGACATGGGGGCCATCTGGAACACACACTGCCACTATCTTGCTAAGGTGAAAAATCTTACCATTGGCCTCCTACACGAACATTTCTAAGGATACCTTACATTAATTTATGAGTCAAACTATAATTAAACTACAACATAAATACTGCTTTGAGCATTTAAGCAAGCTCAATATCCAATATTTTAAGTATTTTCATTATACTCTTATTATGTATTCTTACCTACACCRAGGAGTTCAACAGCAACATTTGTTATACCATTCTCTGCAGCCAAGACAGATCGCCACTCCAAGAAATAGGATGCTACTAGTGTAGTCTCACCAAGTGAGTCTGTTTTGATAAGAACCATATGTACTGGATCTGATATTGATAACATAGCGGTTGCATCCACCATTTTACCTCCATCACCTGCCATTATTAAATGAAGATAGCCATAATATTATCATTCCAATACCTCCTTAAAATTAAAGGATATGCATTTATATYCATTGCATACATTACATTTTAAGAAAATATTCTGTCTAAAAGTGTAAGCAACAACAAGCCTACCTTAAATCAAAGGTGGATTGTTAAAATCTTTAAATCAAAAAGACAGAGCTACAGAATGATTACAATTGATAAATTTAGAGAGGCAATAAAAAGATTTCTGTATTTGGGTACTCTTTTAATAGTACAAAAATTAAAATGATACTATTCCTAAAAAATAAGAAAATTGACTTACTATACATGAATATTTAAAAAACAACTTTCTCTGCAGTTAAGCTCTGACTCAATGATATAAACTGTTACMTGAGCAGCAGAATTAACAAAGTCTGGTTTTCTTTGAACTTGCAGTATTCTCACTCTCCCCTACATGTCTGCCCGCAATAACTCTAGCTTTCTCTGTTTTCTGATACTCCATTACCCACCCTGAATTACTACATGATTCTGACAGTGTTAATCTCCTCTTCCTTTATCCCACTAGCTTAAACTTCTCCTATTTATTCCAGAAACATTTGTAACACACGTAGCTTCCTACCACATTCCCTATCTAATAACAGAACAAAGATAATAAAGGCTGTGGATGATTTACTATTCTGCAGGTGTCTACAAACTAGCAAGCAGATTAAACTCACACTGAAGGTTTTCCCTTCATATGAAAAAATTTAGGTCTCCCTTCTTCCTTATCAGCATAATGTTCATAAAAATATGAGCTTACCATCTCTAGGAATACTATCTCACTGTTAAATCTGGATAAAGTTTGTCAAATTCAAAAGTTACTTTGGAGTGGAAAGGAGGGAAAAGAACAGGTAAGAACTGATAAAGATCTACAAGTAGTGAAATCTGTTTCAGGAATTAATTTCCTTAGAAAAACATGACAAAAAGACAAAAAACGTTAAATAATACCACGACATTTTAGAGTAACTGTAATATTAGGAAAAAAAAACCCATCAGATTCAAACTCACAGTCTTCCTTACCTAGACTATCCTTGTGTACTTCAAGTAAAAAACCATCATGAAAATCTGGTTCACAGGCACAAGGAACAGGTTTAGAACGGAAGCGCTGATTCCGAAAATGTAAACACAGTGTAAAGGTAGAACAGATTTGGCCAGGCAAAGGCTCAGGTTCCTGAAGATGTTCCAGAAAAGCTTTTCCACCCAAAACCTGAAGGTAAAGATACCTCCGTGTTGGGTCAATATTAGCTGTAAAGCGTAGCAATAAATATGAAGAGACTACAAACAGTTCTTAAGTATGTTTATAACATCTGTTAGATAACTGGAAAATAGGGGGAAAAAAAACAGTTTCAAAACAAGTGCTTAGGAGAAAGCARTGTTAAAATATAGGGAAGATAATACACAATAAATGAAATTCTATGTGGAACTAATTTCTGCTGTTTATATGAATTTACTTYAATATAGATAAGCAAGAGCATCTATTTCTGTACAATATGGAAACTTTAAATTAATCCAATTCACATCAAAATATTAATTCGAAGAGGCTGATAAACACACACTTAAAAAATATCTTAAAACAATAATCCAAATATTAAAATAAACAAGCAACATACTTTTTTTCAGAACTGGTGGTTCTCTGTCAACAAAATGTGTAGATGGCTTTGGTGGAGCTGAAGTCCTCTCCATGTCATTCACATCCTAGAATTACAATTAGACTTCTTAAGTAATCAAGTGAGACAACAGTGCTCTCCCTGCTACCTTCCAAAAATTAAAGAATCCTCTACTTCAATTAAGTGTTGCCCCTTAGATTTATTATCTTCTAGGATTCAAAACATAATGGAACTGAACAAGTACTTTCAATGCAATATTTTCACTGAACAACTCAGAACTTGGAATTCAATAAAGCTAATACAAGCACTTAGAAGTAGCAGTTTTCACTTTATATTAAAAGAGTCCATAATAATCAAAATATGTTAACGCTTTAAAAGCTACTTACAGTTACAAATTTAAGTTCTTTCATAACTTCATCGATGATTCCTCGCTGTCTTAAGGCTTTTATCAGGTCTTCTGTGGATAACTGTTGATGCTCAGGTGCTAACTCTTCACGTATAGTCTCAGCAAGAACTTCTCTGATCCTGCCATGGACATCCATCTGAAGAGAAAATTCATCATATACTATAAATAAATATTCAAACACTCACAAACTTTATAAATAACACTTCCATAATAACCTCCACAATATTTTAAATTTGCACTCAGCTGTATAACAACTGAATGTAAGACCAGTCTCCTCAAATATATTTGCGTTCTCCTTCTTGACTGAGGCTTAAGTATGCTAATAAGAATAAAAGAAATTAAGCTCTTTATATGGTCACAGTTATCACTAAAATGTTACTCTGTAAGACAACCAGTTTCCCCTAGGAATATAGAAAAAAACTGCACCAAAAGAATATCCCTTTCTGCACATGTGTGTGCGCCTAGTCAATTTTTTCCTGTTTAGTAAGAACTACTGCAGCAAGTCACATTATCTCACCAAAGCAGCTGTAGCAGTTAAGAATATACTAAACCTGAGCATTTCCACTGCTTGTGASAGCACCCCCAGCCTTGAATATCCCTTCTTACCAACAGCCTACAAATCCACTAATTATAAAACTTTCGTTATTTTAATTTCTTTTCTCCCTCAAATTCAAACTTAATGTGTGTACTGGCAAGAAACTGAATGTTTTTGACGAGGTACCTCCACCATCCTGTCAATCCTGATGACCCTCCTCTAGCTGAACAACCCAAGCCACTGTATCCTTATYGCACCATAGGATGTGTCTTCAACCATCAAAAGTTCTTTGGAAATTGCCAACCCTCTGATGCTGTTGTGTAGGTCTGTGTGTTTGACCTGCGAGATGAATCTAAATGGAAACCCATGAGTGGAGAAGCAATAAAGTCTGTGTGTTCCCCGGAACAGTATCTTCAGTTCCTCCTTTTCCTTCTCTTACTTTTTAAAGAAAAAATACACACCTTTATATAGTTGCAGCTAAGGCATACAAGTAGGGAACCTCTGTCGCAAGCTTTATCTATGATCAATAAGTCAGAATGTCTGAACTTTGATGGCTCAGCTGTGAAATTGCACGCATTTCTAAAGTTGTTTCTGCCACAGGAGTGATGTAAGGCTATAGCCACCGAAACACCGCGATAGTTCAGCGACGGGTGAGCTAAAGCATCGACATTTCTTTCCCGCTGTTTTCGCGATTCTAGTTTCCGCCTTAACAAGCCGCGAGCAAACCGACGGCGCGGCCCGCCGCCGCCTCCTCCCCTCTGCCCGCCCTCACGGGGGAGCCCCGACAGCGAGSGCGGCAGCACCGGGGGCCGATCCATTACACAGGGAAAGGGACGAGGGCAAAGCGCGAGGGCGGTAGGAGAGGGAGGGAAAGGCCTAAGGCCCGGGCGGCCGTTAGCCCGGAGCGCTTCTCCGGGGGTMCCTATCACCGAGGCGGTGAAGCCCGGCCAGGCCCCGGCAAGTTCTCCGAGCAGGCGAAGCAGCTCCACGCCAAGGACGTGCTCCGCTGCCCGGGGCTCTCCACCTTGCTACCGCCCTCACCTTGACCAGCTGCTGGTGGATGATCTGCTTCAGCTCCGAGGCTTTCTCCGGCGGGAGCGACATGGCGGCGGCTGGCTGGCGCTCCGGCAGCGCAGGGGCACCGCGGAGCCGGCGGCCCGCACACCTCCCGCCGCGGGCCGGGCCCCGCCCACAACCGCCTTTCCAACGGCCGCCGCC
>NW_028186956.1:2241051-2309248 GCF_003343005.1 Rhea americana | reverse complement strand
GGGTCGCTGCGGTGGGGGCGGGGAGGCGTTTGCCGCCGTTTGCCCCCGTTTGCCGCCGTTTGCCTCTTTCCTTTCCTTTCCTTTCCTGCCGGCATGTTTGTCCCTTGCGACCGTGGCGGTGGCCCCGCCGGCTCGGACTTCGAAGGCTTCACTCTGCTCGTGGTGAGTGGCGCTCCTGCCCCCCTCGCCGAGGTGCCGCCGGAGCGGAGCGGAGCGGAGCGCCCCGCGGCCGCGGCCGCGCAGAGGGACGTGCCGCTTCGCGGGGCCCGGGGCGGCTCCGTGCAGCTGGGGCCCGAAGCAGCTTCGGAGCCTTCGCTGGGGCCTTGGTGGGGCGTGGGCGGGGGCTCGTCGCTCGTCTCCACGGCTGACTCGCGCTTGGAGTACAGTGTAGGATTTACACACTTTCAGATCCTTGGGATGATGCCCCTGGTTTTCATAGCCCAATTTAAAATACTGATTAACTACGTAATCGATTGATCTTTAGTTTGTTAGTTTAGATGCTATATGTACTGTTTCTCAGTGGCAAATTCATTAGCTGTGCTATATTTAAACTCAGCTTGGAATGGGTTTAGAAAATATTTTAATAATCTCTAATAAGAAATTGATTTAAGATAAATTGCTAGAGGTTGCTATGTGTATTAYAGGGTAAGAATTCCAGTTCAGGCTGTGAAGTAGCAAAGCACTATTTTTCCTACAAGTAAGCGCCCTTACTTTATCATTTAAAGGTAAYCTTATCACCTTACATCAAGGGTTACGTTGCCTCTGATGACTGTGCATGTTCACATGCTGTATGAGATTATTATACAGGAAGTCATTCCAGATCAGCTGACTAGTAAAAGGAAATAGTTCACTGCTATTTTCTTTGTCTAGGAATAACAAGCTATTGAGTACCAGCCAATTTGTAGTGATAGTCTGTAGTTCTGTCCTTTTTTACTTTGAGGTTACTGGCAYCAAATTTCATGTGTTTCCAGGACCGATGACTCTTGGGCCACACCAGTTCATAGGCACRGGCTTGTTTATAAATCGGTGAGAGGCAACTGAAAAATTTACAGTTGTCTTCCATTTTCAGCTTCTGTAGAAGGATGTAAACTTGAAATCTGAATTTTTCCTTATATGCTATCAGATTGGATAGGCATCAGCCTGTTTTGGTGATAACACATGCTAATTTCACATCAAATGCATCTAAGATAGCCTTAGCATTTACATCCCTAAAAGATGATAAATGATTTACTCATGTATTTAGGTCAATCTGGTATTTATAGTTTTAATGTGCAATATCAGCATTGCCATTCAATGTCACTTGGGGGCTGCCAAGCTCTGTATTAGGTTTTGGAGTAATTTTTATCTACTCTGTAGCCAAAAAAGGGAGGTTGAGTGGAAGGACACAAGCCTCCAAGCCTTTTTTTTAATGTTTATGATGAAACAGGATTATCCACAGAAGTAGCCTGTATATATGTGTGGGACAGGGACCAAATTATGTATTAGTAAGCTGTTAAGATGTTGTCATTTTTGTAAGAAGGTGGTACTACTTTAAGAAATTACATGTTTAATCAGAATTCAACTTAACTTGAATTTTAACTGTTTGCAAAGGCATATTGTATTGTCCATAAACACACTGTAGTTCTTTAAGTGAATTATGTATTTACTATTATAAAGCTAAAACACTTCTGTTACTTCAGCCAGCAGTGTCAGTGGGAAATGTTGGTCAACTGGCAATAGACCTAGTGATTTCCACACTTGACATGACTAAAGTTGGCTACTTCTACACTGATTGCCTTGTGCCAATGGTTGGGAATAATCCATATGCAACTGCAGAAGAAAACTCAACAGAGCTGAGTATAAATGCTGAAGGTATGTATTGAATGCTGAAGATATTCRCAAGCTAGATCTTAAATATGTGCTTGTAGAAAGCAATTCTAAGAATGTTGCCTTTTTTTCTTTTTTTCTTTTTTTTATACCTTTTGCTATGGTGAACAAACTATTTAAACTAAGTTCAGTAATAACTTTTAAAACTAAATCTGATTTACAGGTAAGAATGTAAATTTACACTTTGCAGAGGAAATTTACTTTTGTTATTTTGCATAAAACATGGAACCAGTAAGAAATGTTGAGTCACAACCATATTACAGTGCAGCCAAAGCTCTCTGTGTTTTTAATCCTAGATAATGTGGAAAGTGTATATACTTACAGTGAAACATGGCAGGCAAGCTGAATTAGAGTATAAAAGGATACTTCTCTTGTCTTCTTCCTTTTCACCTATCTTTACCTTTTCCTAATGCAGTGGGTTCTTTTTTCCCTCCAAATTCTCACTTCTTTTCTGTGCGTTCCTCATAGTATTTCATATTATACTCAGAGTTCATCTGAGTCATTACAGGAGTTTTTTTTTTTTTTTTTAATAGATTTTACTTCATTCAATCCTTTGTATTTATACCAACTGAAATAAAATTCAATGAAGATGATGGACAAAAATACATATCTTTTATCCTCTGAATTATATCAAGCTTTTCAGTAATTTAATTAGATAGCTGAAAGGTTTACTATCCTGACATTTATAAACTGGATAAATCCAAATACTTCTAAGCCCAGATCCTTTTCTTGTTTTCTTATTATGCAAAGTTGTTGTTCTCTCCTTATAGTGTATTCATTACCTTCAAGGAAACTTGTAGTTCTGCAAATCAGATCACCTTTTATAAAGGTACGTATGTTCATTGTTTGTTCTCACTTCAGTATTCAAATTCAGTTGTTCTACTGGCAAACAGTTTTCAAATGGTCTAGATGAATTTAGACTGTTGTTATAATGTCTTAAAATAAGCACAACTGAAACAAATACACTGTGTTATGAAATACTGTCTTATAAACAAGATATACAAAAAAAAACCCAGCAAAATGTTTTTCTATTTAATGATACATTTTCTATAACTTTTTAAACTTTCTATAACTGTTCAACAAAAGCTGGCTCCTACCTTCATTGATGGTTGAGATTGGTTGGTTTGTTTTTGTTTCAAGCTCTCAGTCAGAAACAACTCAGTCAGTTTGGTAGAATTTAGTGTAAATATATCCTTAGTTATTAACTGTCTTGACAAAACAAAATGCTCTGATTTTTGTCCATTTTTTTGTATATAACAAATGGAGTACATTAGGAAATAAATGGAGATGACAGCAAGAATTAATCTAAGAAAAGATAAATACACAAAGACAATAAACATGAAGAGAAAAAAATAAAGATGTTAATTGTTAACTGTATAATGATCTCAAACAGGCAGAACGCCACACCAGAATAAATTGCATTGCGGTTTTTTTGGCAGTTCAAATTGTGGAGAAATACTGTGGAATGTTATTATCCCATATTGTTCTTGAAGTTTTTTCCATTGGTATTAATGGCACACAAAATAAGTGGTGCAGCTATTATTAATGTGGTCTTCATAATTTTTATCATTATACGTATTTTTTTGATTAAGTAAACAACCTGAGTTGTCTGCTTTTGAAAAACATATCTGATATCTGAAACTGAAGACTGAATGGATATGAAGAAAAAAATCATCGTTCAACGTTAAATATAGCATCTAGTATTGTAGACTTGTGGCTTTTCTTAAGGGCACTAAACTTTTTTTTTTCTTCTTTTTCCACCTCCCCCCTCCTTTTTTCCTTCTCCCTCTGTCTTTGCATAAAGAACAAGTACAGGCCATTTTCTGAAGCACTGCTTTCTTGGGTACAAGCCAGCAAATGTGCCAGAGTTATTCTTCTGTCTAGCAGCCATGCATACCAGCGTGATGATGAGCAACTTCTTGGGTATGTGTTTGTCCTTAAATGATTTGACTGTTATTTTTGGCAAACTGGCATATATCCATCTGCTTAGTACTTTTTGATAGGGTTCTTTTGTTTTGCTGTGTAGGTAGATCATAAGATACTTAATATATTATTAAAATAGTGCGTTATACAGCTTTAGAMTCTGAGCTTTGTTAGTCTATTGACAATACTGAACAAAAAATATACTGTAAGTAAATTTGCACTTGGCTTGTGCCGGCAGCCTTGAGTTTTAACAGCTTTGTTGTTGTTGTTGCAAGCACTGTTAAGGTTTAGCTGCTAACATACAGCTCGCTGATTAGATTTTTAACATTTAGTTAGAATATTTTAGTTTCTTATCTCTTCTTTATTATTCTGCATTTTGAGTTTTCCTCTTTCAGTTAGCTGTCTTTTTTTTTTTCTTTTTAAATATGCAATTACCAATACTTGTTAGGAGGAAACTATACAAAGTGTTATTAGGTGTCATTGCCTTAAAAAATATGCATTACTTGCTGATTGAGGGCTTTGATAGTCTGAGACTTACCAAAAAAAAAAAAAATCTTGAAAAAGATCAGCTGTTATCACCATAATGTGTAAATGTGTAGAGCCCTAAAGATATGTAGGTCTGTTCATGTTCTAGATATAGTGACCATTGATACTTGCATACAGTTTGTAGAGTGGTCATCAAACATGGATGAAGTGAAAGGGACTGACAGCTACTTTGTGTTTTGTGTCATTAGTTGTGGTGACTTATTCTGAATAAATCCTTTACCAGAGAGTTACCAAAGAGTGAGGGTAATACATTATGAAAATATGAAAGACTTAACAGAAGTCTGCAAATATTTGTAGTTTGAGCTTATAAAATACATCAAAATGAAGCCCAAGCTTACTTTAGCTAACTTTAATTGAATTGGTTCCCATGTAAAGGAACAATAACCATCACTTTTTTGTAAATAATTTTAACAACCCTTAAACAGTTCTCCTACTTAAGTGCTTTTATATCTGATATGTGCCAATTACTTGGGCATCTAAAATGAGGGTATCTTTTATACTCGGAGGGAGGGAAAATTGCTGGGGGTATTATTATTTTTAATAATTCTGATGCAGTGGTGATTTCTGAAGGAAGAGATCCATCTAACTTGCTTCAGATTCAAGCATATCTTGGCAAAATATATCATTTAGTTATATTTGTAGCAGAAAATTGAACAGTCCTTGATGCATGTAGCTCATTTCCATCCCAAGTAATAATACCTATGTTGTCTGGTATGCTCGTACTGAACATATTCTTGATTTGTTCCTAGGACTTCACTACGCTACATACTTACACCTGCCCTTGAGAAATCAGTGGAAAGCCTTATGCAGAGGTTAAAATGGAAAGAAATGGAAAAAATAGCAGCTTACCCTGGAATAAATGATACAGAGAAAGTTCTACATATACCTGGAGGAGGCATCACAAAACTGTTGTTTACTGAGTGGTGAGTGAGCTGCGTGCGGAAACATACATCTTGTTTTCAGTAGAGAGGTAAAATTGTCTTTTAAACTACTGATTCACTGGTAGGAGACAGGTGTGTGTAACATTGTCCCTCTTAGAAATATTTCCATGCTCTGTTTTGCTGTCTGTACATTTATGCATTCAAGTGGAAGACTTAAGCAAGCAGCGTTTTACACATTTTTATTTGCTACTGTTTAATTATAGAGCTGCATCCCAAGTATGTCTTTATTCTGCCTGTTTTTGATAATATCTTTCTTCTCTGATGATTAGAATGTTTTTATGTAGGTTATATTCTGATTTTAAAAAGATTTGGGCAAAAATATTCAGAAACTTGTTTTCAGAAATTGTTTTGGTTGAATGAGTTGTTAAGTTGGTGGGCACATGCTTTGATTTACTAATATTGCAAACTCATGGATTTCCCCCTTTCTCTCCTATGTTTTGAGTCACTAATAGAATTTCAGCTAAATGGGATAAACTTAAAATGTTCCATCTGAGATTAAAGCCTTTCAGTTACATCTAATCAGGTATATTTCAGAATCTATGTGTTAAGCTTGATTATCTTGTTAATTAGTCCTCCATTCGTTGACCAGTGAAGTATTTTTGAAGAATTGCAGTGTATTTCAGACACTGTATCAAAAGGTCTTTGTAAATACCCCAAAAAGAGGACAAAAATGCAAACTAAGTGCATAAGCGGTGCCCTAAATAACTCTTTCAAAACCTGGGATTCCTGGTGCGGAAAGTCAAGAACAAACTCAAGACTAAGAAAGGAAAGCATAAAGTGTGAAAACACAACCAAGCAAAAAAGAATGATTTTTTTTTTCTTTTTTTAACGTCAGGCAGATTGTTGTGCTTAATTCATAGCTATCATTGTTCTGAGTTAATAATAAAACAAAAAAAATCTGCCTGTTTTTATTGCAGTTGTTCAAAAGGAATCCAAATGGCAGTTCTTCTAAAGTTCTGCTCTGAAGGGGACAATATCCCTGATGCATTTGCTCTTGTTAACTATCTTAATGAATGGCTCCAGCTAATTAAAACTGAAGTAAGTGCTGTTTGATCTAGAGTTCTTGTTTTGTGTCTCATTTTGTCAGTTATTTTCATTTTTTGTTCAATCTAGAACATTATGAATGTTTAGCTGAATTCTGTGAATTGAGACAGTCTTTAATGGGTTGAGTTCACTTTGGCCCTTGGTCTCCAAGGATAGTGCCAAATATATTTTTATTATAATATATTTATATTTTTATGCTTCTCTAGATTATATTACATTTTTATTGTATTTTTAATATATATTTAATTAAAATTACTCTGGGAATTCACAAGAAAAGAAAAAACATCCRCTTATTGGACAGATGTGGAGGAAGTTGTCTAAAGACTTTAACTGGTTTGGTATTACAGTAGTCTTCTCTAAAGCAATCCATAATTGTATAGACACTTGAAAGGCATTTTAATGTATTTTAATATTTAAGTATTTTAATACATACACTGGAGATAGAATTATGTTAAACTGTATTATTCTTTTAAAGCTTATAAAGAATTACTCTATTCCTGTTGCAGAGCAGTGATTCTACAGCTACTTCTTCACAATGGAGGATACCAAGTTCTTGGCGGTTACTTTTTGGCAGTGGTCTTCCACCTGCACTCTTCTGATAAGTTTTGTATTTTTTCTCTGAGTCACCTATATGCAAGTAAAATCCCCTGAGAAGATGATTGCCTAGTAATTGCACAGTGTTGCTGCAGCAACAGCAGCTTAATTTGTTGTGTACATAAATATTCTTTATTTAAGAAGAAAATTCCTTTTGCTTATGTGGCTAGCTAAAGAAATTAAGCTAACGTTCACTTACTGACCAAAGAAATATATTTTGTACAACTTGTTTATGGGAATACTGTTTTTTTTAAATAAAAGTATTTGGGGTGAGAAACATTTTTCTTTGGTTAATTGTTACTGCCATGGAAAAGATTGCAATACCCTTTTTTGATAACAGCTGAGAACTTGAGATTGATGTGCAGTTATAGATATTTTTATGAAGATGAAACCTTATTCTTCCATGTCTGCTTTGGATTGCCTTACATCACCAAGAAGGCTTTGGAAAAAAAGGCTAAGTTAAGCTCAGGAGTAATTTTGTTCTTTCTTTTCCTGACAGCTGCTGTGGTAGATTCAACTGGAAGACTTTTTTTTAAAAAACAAAACAAAACAAAAAAAACCCCAAAACAACAAAAAAAACCACTGCAAGACTACAGTTTGCTTTGCACCTTGGAGAATGGATAGGTGGAGCAAATGCTTCAACTAATTGTACACTGAAATACTTCCAAATAGCCTTAAAATGTAGACAGTCTCAAGTTAAATGCAGTACTTGTGTAGGTCACAAACCTAGGTAGGTGCAGGATAATGTTAGTGTGAACTAATTACTGCTGGCATTAGGAGACCTGGAAAAGCTTTGTGTTTGCTTAATGACATCTGCAAGGTCCTTTTTTCTTTTTTTAAAGGTTTGAATTGTATAACACTGATGCTTCTTAATGCCAAATGCTGGCTAGAAATGTAAACTAATCCTTTGTTTGTGATTAGCTTCTACGGTACCTACAGCGTGCAGATACTGTGTTTCAAGGTATAAAAAAATGTTCTGCCCCCTCCAAGCCGTGAATTGATGTGACTGTGAATGGAAAGAAACTTCTCTGAGGCAACTGACAAAGAAGCAACTAGTGTAGAACAGGCATTCAACCAAAAGATGGACCAAGTAACATGATTAAAAGAATCAGCATTATTCTGAGCTTAAAGATTTATTTTAGCTCATGATCTTATGATTGTTTCCCAGGGAACTTGAGTGGGTCTGTTTGGTTGGGGTTTTTTTGGTTGTTATTTTTGTTTGTTTGTGTTTGGAGGGGGCAGGTGGTTTGTGTGTGTGGCTTTATTTTATTATTTTATTTTTCCTCTCAACTGTAGACATGTGGAAGACTAAGCAGTTGTGCAGCCTACCTTTTTTTAGATCCCACCATGATGATTTATCATTCTTGCAAATACTGTTTATTCAAATTTTGCATTTGTAGAAAAGAACTGATGATCTAAAGGTTCTTAAAATGCTATCTTTTATTTTGATGAATTTTTAGATTCTGTGTGAATGTAATACATCACCTGTAACTGAACAGTAGGGGGCATGGAGAGATTTGGTAATTATTAGGAAAGTGTAAACTAATGCTGTACATTAGTTTGGAATGCTGAATCTTCCAAGTGGGCTGAAAACTTTCACCTTGGACCAGTAGATACCTAGGGCACTTAACTCTAAGCATATAGTCCTATGTAACTCACAAAAACTGCTTGCATGTTTTCATAAGCTGTTGAATCTGGAACTGAGAGGAATACATCATCTTAGATGGTCGAATACTAAGGAAGGAAGTCGGAAATTATGAGGCTGATTATGGGCCTGGTTTGGGGTTTAGATCTGAAAGCCAGTAGAGTATATCAGTTTCCCAGTAAAATACAACGGGTCGTCTTCTGATCTCAAAGAAGCTGCCGGAGATTTTCAGGGAAGACCATTTCCTGCTTTGCACACTGCAGCTCTTCTAAAGACCATGTTTGGATTGAGCTGTAGAATGGGAGCTTTGCTGATGTACTGGAGAAGTTACGCTGGGTCAAGAAAGAATGGCCTAGCAATTTAAACATACTCATATTGGAGCATAAGCTCTTGTCACTTTRGAAGAGTGGATGGATGTGGGTAAGAGAAACACCTTGAACTGACAGCCAATATATAGAATGACTAGTGCTTTTTTTTTTTTTCTTTTTTTTTAAGAAGTGGAATTTTGTTGGAATCACTGGAGAAACTAATGTAATGGAGATGCCTGTTAAAATCAGTTGTGCCTTCTGTAAGCTTTCATGAGATGAAAATGATCCTTAAAAAAGAGGGGAATGAATACACAAAGGCTTTGCTTTAATAGAAGAGAGGTTGGGGGGCAGGGGATTACTTGGGCTGTTTGCTTGCAACTCTTAAATGAAGGGTCTGATTTTGCAGGTTATGAACATGAGTCTGTATGGCTCTAACAGYTGCTGTATTGCCATTTGTACCCTTTCAGCACCAGCCTTACCTTAATTTAGGCCTTCATACTAGACTAGCGTGGGAACATAGCTGCGTTTGTGCAGGGGTCAGATGAACACAACTACAATGACCTTGAAGAACAAGCTCTCAGGGTATGTCTTCTGTTATATTATCTTTCAAAATGCTGAACTGTACCCATCAAAGAACCAGCTCTTCAATCACAGCTTGCRTATTGCTTATACAGTGAGTACTTGTATTTGAAAATAATTACATATACATTTGGGATGCTTAATTAGGTTTTTCTAACCATCATAGAACACGTAGGGGGCAGGTTTAGCTCTGCTGGTTAGAGCGTGGTGCTGCTAATGCCAAGGTCATGGGTTCAATCCCTGTACAGGCTACACTGAGGGTTGAACTAGATGATCTCCAGAGGTCCCTTCCAACCTTACCATTCTGTGATTCCTACTGGGGGAAAAAAAAGGGAATTACCAACAGACACAAGCTTTTGCACTTTTTTTTTTAATAAGATGGTTGTCTAAGTTTTATCTATTAGTTGGCTCTGTTTAACTGCCTGATTCCTTGGGGATCAAATTAACTGCTTCATTTAGGCCCTATTCACAACTGTCATTATTCTAACACCTGTGAGCCACACTGTTGTATAACTAATAAGCTTACTAACCATCTCTGCCTCCAAACTGTTTTTCTGTATGATACTCAGTACTGCAAACATGTTAGCATACGTGATGCATTAGTTTTGGTGTTTAAATAATTTGTTACATACAAATAGCCAACTTAAACAGGATTCTCTGCAGCTCTTTGACACAGGCTAGATCTTTGGTCAAGATCTAGAACACACTGTGTTGAAGCAAAATATACAAGGTAGGTATATTTAAAAAAAAATACACCGAAGTTGACTTCTGGGCTTTTTAAATGATGCATTAAAAAAAAATCTTAAGGGAGTTCTATTAGGTGAATTAAAACATCGTTTGGGCAACAAGCACCATTGTTTGAGCATCCACAGGAAGTTCACCAGGTAGGAAAAGTCTTGTATTAAACGCTGCGTTAATCACAATGGAGTCCGATATATGCAGAGTGGTGTTACAGAAGCAGCAGTTAAGAAGGTATTTAATTGCAGACTGTATTCATCAAAATCAAAGCAGTTTTGATCACAGATTAAATTTCAAGGAAAGTCAGTAAGGCCTGGAACAAGAAGAAGCCGTAGTAAAAGGCTAGAGGCAGAAAAACAAGAATTTTGAAGCAGCAGCAAGGGAATGTTTGATGACTAGACCATAGCCCACAAGCATCCAGAGTTTTTTTACGGCATGGGAGTTTTCTCTCCTTCTAATGATTACAGGTAAAAGGTGCAATTTATCATGAAAATACTTGCTCAAATAGCTTAGACACTTGCATGATATTTACAAACCAGCAGTTTTAAAGCAGCTAGGAGAAACTAAGTTGGAAGAACTGACTTGGAGAAACGAAGATGAGTTGCACAAATGCATGGTTTAAAAACAGAAACAGGCCAATGTTGCAAAATGAGTGCATGAGTGCTTTAAAGAGAATTTTAGTACTAAGGAGAATTCCTGCATTTGCTGCTTAGTTTTCTGCATTATTTTTTTGCTTTGGGAATCAGTACTAGCTGGTCACTTCTGTTGGCCTTTTAATTAAACCAGTGCTGATGTTACAAACATCTTAGGAAAATGTATGTATCTGCTGGCTACTGATAAAATACATATTTTTTTTTCTTTTAAGAACAAAGCATTAAGATTTTTAAAGTAAGTATCTAAAAAATATAACTCTTTCGATTTGTTTCAAATGAAAAACACAACCAAGACAGATTCTTTAAGGCTCTATGAGTGTTTCTAAATGTAGATTTACTGGTAGTCCCTTGTGATTTGTATGCTCAAAGGCAGGGTAGGCAGATGGCCAGATAATCTCAGTACATACTGCACTAACAATCTGCTATGGAGCTTAATAGAAATTGAGACTGAAGTCTTGGTTTCAGCAAAGACATTGCCTCACCAACTGCCGTTCCTTTTATAGTTACAACATCTGTTATACCTCTGAAGAAAATCTATTTGTGCTCCAGCTCCAAGAATATAAAAATGTACATGAAGGCATCAGGTGAGTTTCTATATATAACATAGTGACAACATCCCTAAGAAAACAGAGGGGCTTGAATGCATTTTAACCTAAAAGCAACATCATGTAGATTACATTTAGTTAACTAGTAGCTAAAATGAATTTCTTTCCCCTTCCCCTTTATCCTATTCTTTTAGTTTCTTAGCCAATAAATGTGGGGGGGGCAGGGAAGACATGGGGAAATAAAAACTATATCAAGTTAGCTTGCTCTGCTGTCATTTGATTGACTCATCTTGAACCCATGTTAGTCATATACAGTTTTTCACTACTGGAATCCCTCTTCAGCTATTAACCAAAACTCTAAGGCATGAAATCTAGTATTTTGAGCAACTAAAGGGCTGAATTTTATCATTTAGAGCTCTTCTAAAATTCTCCAGCCTCAGAGAGATGTCTCGGAAGTCCTGACCTCAATGCTCAAATTTGCATCAGCCTTCTCATCTGCCTAGTTGGTCTGACAACCTATGTGTAATGCAGAAGCCTTTCTCTCCGGACTACTGCATCTTCCAGTTAGGATTTGTGTATACAAGAATATTATCCTTTTTTATTGAACTGTCCAGTTTTAATCAGTGAGCTAATTGCGTTTATTTTAATTAGAGACTCATAAAAATGATCATCTAGCTCTAAATATCTTCAAATCAGGCAAAAGAACTAAACAGCTATACCACACAAATGTCCATTCTAATTCTTGGTAGCGAGAATGAAGCCCTGACCATTCTGGGCAGGCCACAAACAATTTTTACAATGTTAAGAAAATGACGGTAGAATGTGAACACTGTGGCACAAAATCTGTTAAGATTCTGCAGAGAATTTGTCAATAATTAAAAGAAGAATATTTAAAGATCTAAATTGTGGTATCTACGGTCTGATGTAACTACAACTACTAAGCATTTATCTGAAACCCTTACAACAGAGGCTAGATCATGGCAAAGATGACTGCAAAAAAGCAGTCTGAGACATTTTCAAAATGACAATTGCCATTTAAGAGTTTCTTGGAGCCTAAAAACTGACTAATAAAATAGAGCAAACTGAAATTAAAACACATTTTACAGGCATAAATATACTGATGCTATTCTTCAAATCTTGTAAGTGCTGTAAGCAAGAAAATACAAGCAAAAAATCTGGTTCTTCAACAGAAACTTAACATGGAGAAGAAAGGTGAGTATTAGGAAATTTTGGGAAGCAGCCATTAGCTTTCAAAACTGCACTGCAGGAACGCTGTCTACTTACCTGCTGTGAGTGACTTTGAAGGCTGGCTCCATGCTAAGCCACGTGAAGATTATCCCTAGTTTATTCTCCCTCTTCCCTACTCCACTAGCCTAATTCAGTGGCTAACGGGTTTGGAGATTTAGCAAACTAAATCCTGCTCCTGAACGCTGACCCATACGTGTTGATTCTGAACTTAAAATTTGTTAAAATAGATGTCAAGCATGGTAACAGCTCTGAAAGAACATTGCTGAGGATGGTACCCTCCTTAAACTTTTTACGCTACAGTCAGGGCCATGATACAAGTGTACTAGACCCAAGCAAGGCATGCACAACTGTGGACAGGAAAGAACCAAGAATGTGAGTGTTTTTTTTTTTTTTTTAAATAAGTAGTAATAACACTTTGAAAGTTACTATGAAGTGGACAAATAAATTACTGAAGACTRAAAAGATAAAGACGTCATCATTTGCCTTTGCAGCACACTTAGCTAATTTTAGATAAGAAGTATCTCCTCAGCTGACACACTGCGGAGTAAAACTTCAAGGAGAAGGAAAGGTGAGCAAGTTCCCAAGCAAGGGGCCCTGAAGGGGAAACACAAAGCTTTTCCCTGCGGAAAAGATGCGGACTCACGGGTGCTGCAGGTGGCTCTCGGGCCCTCCAGCCCCTGCGAGCAAGGGGATCAGGGCAGGTCTGGCTGTGGTGGCGCCTGCGCCTGGCTGCAGCCCCCATGGGCAGTATCACCCTCCGGCAGTGAGCCTGGCCACAGCATCTGCGTTTGCTGCCTGCGCTTTTGCCCACCAAGCCGAGCTGCAGTGCAAGGTAGTGGTTTTGTCCTTGGGTCAGTAATAGGGCTGGTAAATGCCTACTACKACGAGTACAGTGCTGCAAAAATTCCTCTTGAACCTGGGAAAAACTGGCAGGGAGGTTAGCCATAATTCACATCTTTTTAGTTGTAAATCTACAAGTCTGTCATTCTTCCATYGCAGTTGTTTTCAAGGCTGTGATTAGAAACTGGTGTTCTTCTTAGAATGCAGCCTCTCAAATTTCTTCATCTTTTTAAATATATTTTTACAGTAATCAAGAATTCTGGGCTTGTGCAAAACCAGCAAACCAATCCAAACACTTTAGTTTCCTGGGCCAGCAAGCCCAGGCTCCTGCTGTTTGAAGCACTGTTTTAGGCTGACAAAGCTCTGGTTTTGGAAATTCTATTTCTTTATCCTCTTCGCTCCTCACAAGAGACTCTTCACAAAATCGGCCCGAAGCAAAATCTAGTCTGGCAGCTCTGGGGAGGGAGGGCTTTCAAAAAAGAATGCTGAAGGCCAACACCAGCATTTTGAAAAGAGGCCCCTGTGGGACTAGAGCCAAAACACACTTAGCCATCTATACTTGAAACTACATTGGAAGATGAACTAGTTACAATTACCTACAATAGCAGCAAGTAGAACAAAGTATGCACACAGTTCCAGTAGTCTTCTGCCTTATGCATACTTAAAGAGGAAAAAACAAGGAAAGCATTATTCATATCAAGTTAAAAGGCGTGAATTTCCRAAAGCCATATCCAGAGGTATGTGAAGTGGCATAAAAAGGCTCCATTACTGTATTGTACAGCAATGGTGTTTACTGCAGTGTTTTTGACCAGATCTTGATCTCTTGTTCTAAAATGCCTGGTCTCACAGCTGCAAAGACAGACCTGAAAATGAAATCTGAATCAAATTGTAACAGTTTATTTTCCCCAATTTGATGTATAGTATGAACTATCCTAGTCACCTGAAGGAATTAAAAATACTTAGCCAGATACTGGTGATTTACATTATTCTGAGATGGTGCCAAGCATGTATTTAGCTCAAATAATGGCATAAAATATTCCTTTACTTCAGCTTCACATTCAAGCTGAATACAATTCTGGATAGTGTTGCTTTCATGAATCACTGAATGATTGAAACTGAAACATGAACTGAAAACTAAGTTTTGTTAATATTTCAAACTACTTATTTCAGCAGATACCCGCAGTAGTCCTATGCGCCTGTGTCCTTCATGCTTAAAGTGTTTTCTTCTCCTACCTTCAGCAACATTAAACTGTATCATTTATACAAAATCCATTACACAAAAATATGCAGAGTAGTTGCATAGAAAACCCCACAGCATACTAGTTTAGATATTATTTTTTTTCTCACGAATTAAACATTTATTTGAAATGTGTCAGAACTTTAATGCAGAATTTACATTAACTCTGTTATAGAACATACAGGGCTCAAAGCCCTGTTGAGTTTACTAAAMTATCTCCTTAAACAGTTCACACCTTTCCAGTCCAGCCATTCCAAATGCATCAGGGAAAAGATCTGATTAGGGATTTAGGATGTGAAACAAAACATTACACACAGAACACACTGATGGCATAATCCAAAACCAATTTAATTAAAGATTCCATTGACTTTGTGTGCTTTCCACCAAGCTCTTAGTAATGTTAATTATATGTGACTGTGGGTACTGAAACTTCAGCTTTCCTGTCTTTCCGTTCCTTTAAAGGATCAATGATAATGAAACACTTTCCCTTATTCTGTTTTGTGCATATTTTATAGCAAACATTAGAAGGATTACCAAACCAACAAGTTTGATGAATGAAGATATATTACAAAAATAGTGTGCAAACGTTCCTAGCCAAGACTATGATACTTAGCAGCAGATTCATGGAAGTGTTTGCATAAAGACCATTCTATCCAGAATATTTTGCCATCTTCCAGTGAGAGAGGAAATTAGGAAGCCTTTAGGTAAAATAATATTCCCCCTCCCCAGAGTCTCTTAACATTTTCTTCCTAACATAATGCGCACACAACAGCACGTTGTCAATTTAAAAAAATATTTAATGCTGCCAAAAACATAGAAAAATACATAAGAATGGCAGTACAAAACAAAGTATTTTCTAATTTATTTCTCTTACATCTTTCTACATTAATACAGGCATTATAAAAACATGACAGCAAAGTATTTTGTTTTGCAAAGTAGCATGCTGGTGGTATTCTTCATCCCCTGGATGTAGTTTACGCTGTAAACAGAYAATTGAGGTCATCTTGGTACTTATTAGACCTCAGTTTTGTTCCCGAAGAGGGGCTCATGTCTTGCTTTGCATGTCAATAATTTGCAGTTTCTAGCTGCAGAATATTCACAAGTCTTGAAGGCTTAGGTGTCAGTCAGTCTCGGCCTACGACATACAACGCAAAAGAAAGTCACCGATTCAGTACACAGTGCAAGAGAAAAGAACACACTATGGGTTTGCAACTCACTATACAACACAAAGTAGCTTCTCACACATTCACTGTAGCAACTACTGATTAATTTTTGTGTGTAGCAAGTGCTTCTGGAAAGCTGTTTCTTTTTCAGAAGGTATTTAAATAGTATAATGTAAGGCACATTACTTCCTGGAGAGCTTCAAGTGTAAGTCTCAATCCAGCAAGCCATTACCCATGCATCTATGCATAAGCACTGCAGAGAAATCATCTTCAACCTTACTGGGAATAGAAGACAGCATCTCAAAATCAAAATTTTTCATGGCTTTGTAGGCCAATCCTGGCAACATGGCATGGAAATAAAYGTTTCTAAGCAAGTTTTTCTTGTACTAAGGAGGACATTCCAACATTGAACATTTTGTTCTTTGGAAAGGTTAGGAACATATAGAAAGACCTTGGTATTTACAGCACCAAACTCCCCAGGGAACTACCAGCAAAACGCTTGAAAGTTCTATAGACACCACTTGACTTATAGCAGGTTTAAGTTAAAGCATTAAAGAATTCTTCCAAATATGAATCCTTCCAATTTAAATAAAGACTCAGACAGAGGTGCAATTTTGAACATATTTATTGTTAGTACATAAGAATGAAAGACTGATCTAAAACTTTGCAAGAAAACAGGAAGACAGTTTGTTATGTCAATTCTGCAAATTTCATCCTACGACTTAAGCCACTTGACCCCGAAGAAGAGTTCCTCTTCCGTCATCGTTAACCTCTCACGCAGTCAAGTCTCAGGTTCAACAACAATGTCAAACAGCCAGCTAAATAATTTGGTTAGCATTAATTAAACTTAAAGCTAACCAGGCTTTTTAATCCCCGACAGAGTCGGCCACTCCAGTCACACATACACGCACGCACACTTTTTCCCTATTCACTTGAATATAGGTCAATATAAGGAAACAGACCCCTTCCCCCCAAGATATAATGAAATTAGGTAGGTTTCACTTGTAACATCCTACTTCCATAAACTTGTAATTCTCCAGAAACACAATATAATCAAATAGAAAACCTAAAGGACTAATTCCAAACCTTGCAAACCACTTGCAACTAAGGTCTAAATGTTTGTTAGCCATGGCTTTCTGAGATGAGCACAATTTGTACAATGCTTTGACAGTCACTTTTAACAACACTTTTAACTGGTCAAATTTTAAGTAGTCTGCTATGCAAACTGGTACGCTATTTCCAGAATGGGTGGCAAGTGGAGAGTGGAAATTGCAGCAGGATTTTGAGTCAGAAGTTCAACAGCACTTCAGAAGCAGCATAGTTCCAATCTGCAGCTTCCTAGAAACTCAGATTTTTTTCTCCCCGTTTTTACACATCTCCTAAAACATAGGTCCCAGGGATTGACAGACCTTAATTTTAACCCACGTCTGTTCTTATTTAACATCCAGTTGTTTAAAGCTGCCTTAAGTTCAAATTCTACAGGCTAACAATATCACACAGCTCAGTTTGCAATTAAAAGTCTCTCAAACCTTTTTGAAGTATTGAAGGCAAGAGGGCAAATTTTGTCCAGACTCAGCTACTGATGGTCCAGAAAAYAGTTTCATCCAAATCATCTCTGAGAATATGCTAAGAAAGCTAATGCTTAATTTCACCTTCCCACTCCCACACAGTAACACACTATTCAATGTTCAAAATAGTTCTGTGCAACACTTCTATTGAACCAGGGTTCTGAAATTATTAACAATTAGAATTTRGAGATACATCTAGTGATGTAGCCAGATCAGAATCTTACAGATTAACTGTTTATTATGCAAGCCCTACTTTACTGTATCAAGAAGGTAACACTGTGACACAATATAAGCATCCCACATACCACCCCCTTCTCCCATCCCCAAGAAAAGAAGAATGACTGCTCAGGATTTGGAGAACAAAAAAAGCCTAAGTTTAGAGGACAGAATTAAGAAAAAATAAAACTCAAGTTTTGACTTGACAACACATAATTACAGCTTAATGTCAGTAGGATGCTGGTGGCCCAGGAAAATCCCTTTCGTGCAGAGAAAGGAAACAAAAAATTGTGGGATTTCAGTGCAGTTCTCTGGCATTTTTTTCCTTGGTTGCTTTTAAGCACTTAAAATCTGGAATATTTTTTTGTTATAAAAGCACTCTATTATATTCCATATGGTTTTTCATAACCAAAATAACTTTATAAGGTATGTACATTTACAGTGGATATCAGTAGAGCTGATAATGAAAAATCCTCAGTCTTCACAATTCAAAAAAGAATTTTCTATCAGACTCTTCCTAACTGAAAGTTTCCAYTGTTAACAGTGCAACCTGTCCTAAAATACTTAGGCTGCCTACCCTTACTGCGCCACAGCAATTAATAAGTCCTTTCGCTGTCACAGCTCCATGGCTGGTCAGTAACACAACAATACAAATCATCTTTTAATGAATAATGCCTCTAAAACCTAGAATTCTCTCTCTCGAAAAACTGCATTTGTTTTTTTTCGTCTTTTTCTCTTCCTTATCTGGACACTTACACATTTATTTACTATATAAACAGTACAGTCCAAAATAGTATTAGCTATTGTGAAATAAGAATTGCAAAGTGTATACTCAGCTTTGTGCAGTAAATGTCAGACCATTTGGGCCCCATGCCTGGCATGTTACGACTGAGCTTGAAAGTACTGGAAACTTTTCAATTTCTTTGGATGGAGGAACTAGCAGAGTTAGTTAGTTATCTAGCAGAGTATTTTTCAGCAGGAAATCCAAGAAGTGCTTTACGAAAAGACACCCTTCCATCCCACCCCCACCCCAAAATTAGGCTAGGTAAACAAGAGAGAGAAAAAGTGACTTGTCTAATGTCATCCAACAAAGCAATGGCTGAATATATAAAAATCCAGGTTTCATACTGCAGCCCAACAGCAGAAGTTACTAAGTCTCAACATGACTGAAAGCAAGCCAGATAGAGCCGCACACAATCTCCCTATTCAAAGAGAAGGGTAAAAAGTGATTTGCATTGAAGTACCATTTAGAAAATGTCATTGTCCACATACTGCAAGGTGTGTGCTTGATTAATATTAAAGTGACCTTAGCATAAGTATTCCCAAAATACTGATCATGAAGTGTTTTACTATCATGCCTCTTCAGTACAGTGGTAAAGGACCTTAAAAGCAGTTTAGGTGGGTCTTCTACACCTCAGAGTTATAAATGTGGCTAATAGAACTAAAAATACAGGAAAATATTACCAACATTTGTTTTCAATTAAAACCACCCTTGGAAGTCAGACTTTTCTTTGATGTACTTTCTATGTCCATTCCTAGTGAGTGAGTTTTATCCTTGTAGCAATTAAAATCTATAGACACACAAAACATTATGTTTCACATTTAATGGAATGTCAGAAATTTAACAATGCTGGGCTTCAAACAATAGCTGAAGTCTGAATACATTAATCAATTTAACAGTATGCTTTTCCAGTGGGGGCAAACTTTGCAAACGCCTTTAAAAAAAGTCAAATTTCCAAGCCTTATTTAAATAATGAAAACTACAAAAAAATAAATAAGGAATGCAAATTAACAGAAAAGAAATTGTTAGAGACCCCATAGCTGCTCATATCAGAAATCTGGGTCAAAATATGAGGAATGGTTGCACTATTATTCTCATGCACAAATTATAATAAACAATTTCAAAATCAAATTATTTTTGGTCAGAAATGTGTACAAACTTAGCTTTTAAAAGTACAGTAAACTACAAAAAGATTAAATATGCAATTATAAAATATATTTATCCTAGGTCATAAGAATATAAAATGTTTATGTTCATGTTGCTAGTACATTACACATTACACACACTTAAGGATAACTTCTTTGCATTAATAATGTAAATGATAACAACACTGTTTATTGCTTATGTCAGGCATGTAAATTAAAACCCAGTCAACTTTCAGTAGCTAAACCTCTGAGTTCAGGGTTTGCCYAAGAGATCCGGTATAACACCGTTTTTAAAAGTGTATAAACAGTTGCAGCAAGTTTGTACCTGGTCATATAAATGAAAAAGAAACACCAACTTTGTTGGGGGTAGCAGTTCACTTTCGTAAGTACCTGTAGTGGAGAGTCCTGAGATGTTGACATGTGATCAGTTGATATCGCCTCTCTAGTGTGTTTCTAATCATCTGTACCCATTGCAGGTGCAGAGTTTACTGCTTTAAGTCAGGCCCCTAGCTACTAACTTGCAGCAAGATTATCTGCCAAAGCAGACAGGCTTATTGTTTACTTACGAGGAATGGTCTTGAAAATACATTTTCCAGCAATAAGCTCCAACTAAAATCAATGCACCAAACCCAATCTTAGTGAGAATAGGTTTCCAATATAACCACCTTTTTCTTTTTCTTTCAGTTTCATTTAGCTTCTGCTTCATCTGCTGCAGCTTCTGTGCTGTGATAGCTTTTCTATCCTCTCGCAGCCGTTTTCGGACAGTACTTAGAGGAAAGGGTGGGGGGAAAAAAGGTAAATCTTAAATTGTAAGACAGGAAAAAAATCTCTATTACAATACTAAAACCAAACTTCTCTTTCCAACACATTTCTAGTAGGTAACCCATCTATGGCAGTAGCATATAAAATCTAACAAAGTAATTTTTATTCTGTTTTATCTGAAACGACACACATCAAGACTAAGTGAAGCCTTATAGTTAGTAAATGACATATGGAACAATAATTGCACTTGACCTAGCATCTGAGCAGAGTTCTCCCTCATCAGTGCTCCATTTACATCTGAGATTTTTTGCATAGATGCTGCATAGTTCATACATAGAGTAGGATGCAAGAATTTGTAGTGCTGAAGCGTACACTTCCACTGCACCAATAGGTTCGTCCTAATCTACTGATGTCTACAAGTTTAATGCTGCTCATCTTAGGCTGATCAACTAGATCTTGATCAAAGGCACAGGCTAAAAATCACTTGTGTTATCACTCCACCAGTGACTTTTCATAATTCTTGTCTCTAAGTCTCCCCCCAGCCTCTTTAGATAGCACCGCTCATCTGGTACAACAAAAACTCTTTGTTTCCCAAAGTCCTAGTACACAAACATGACACTCCCATCCATGCTGCCCCTCCTGCTCGTGAGGGACTCCTCAGTTATCTACAAATGCAATGTTGTTCTTTCAAAACACGCAAGAGCACTCCATACTGTAGCAAAGAAGATAAAAACCTCACCAGGGTGTTCAGTATTCTACCCATCTGCTATTTCAGAATTTCATTCTCCCTATCTGCATTGAACAGCTGCTTCTTGTCTCAGATTGTAACCCCTAGAAAAACAYGATGTCTGCTCCAATTTGATGTATGGCTCTGCTCAATAAGTCCTGGTCTCTGGCTACGTGTCAGCATGCTACGGGAACACGGGCAGTTTGTGACACAAGTGCTGAGTACAGCATTCCTTAGGGCATAGCGGTTCAGAAAGTTCTTCCCAATACAGCTGCTAGTACCTTCACTGAACTAAATCCAGGAGTTCAGACTCCTGGACCTATGTACGTACGTATGTACGGTACCTATGATCAGGTTAACTTGACTGAGAAAGAYAAATTCACATACCACAGCTAAACCACAGAAATCTACTAGCAGTGGTAGATTTAATACAAATGGAGAGTAAAATATGGCTTCAGTAACGTCATTTCAATCACTAAATAGAAGGCAGCAGGCAATAGAAACTTTGTGCTTCTGAAATATCATGTATTTTTCAACCAGAAGTTATCACTGTGTATAAAAATCAGTCTGAAATTATGTTGGGCATTTTTACAATCTAGGACCTAATTTGCACTGTACAGAGTTCACAGACTGCCTGAAAATGTTTTCAAGCACAAAGTTTAGCTTCTTCAACTCTAGGCATCTGTTTTTCTTCTGCCTTTAAGCAATAAAGCTTTAATCACAAGAAATAACTAAAGTTGCATTAAAAAAAAATAAGAMAGACTGTCAAATCTTCTCTCTCTACTGAAGAAAGATCTTAAACTGAAGTTTCCCTACAATAAGAAAAGCACACAATAATTTGGCTTAAGAGCATCTATCCCTTCTAAATTATTGTTCATTTTGCCTACCTTTCAACATTTCCATCTGCGATATCTTGAACTCTATTGGACAAGTCAGTATTTATTTTCTCCATTTGATCTTGTTTCTCTAGGCCTATGCTGTTTCCATTGTACTTCTCTGTGGTTATTTTGGTTGGGTGTGGAGGAGACAGCTCTGAACTTGGCGCTTGGTCCTCCTTAGAGAGCTCCTTCCACCTTTTCTGAAGCAGAAACAAGATTTTTCAACAAAAAAAAAACAAAAAAACCCAAACAAACAAACAAACAAAAAAAACCCCCACACTTATAACACTAAATACTACCTCAAACCAAGATATTCTCCCACAGAATAGTCACAGTAGTAGATTAAAGCAACTATTAGATCAAGAAAAAAATCTAGATAAAGAAATAAAGTTAATTGGAGATGTACCTTCTTTAACAATAAGCCAAGTGAATGGGAAACTATGCAGTTAGATAGCATTAATACAAACACTTGATTGTGCTGAAATACTAGACTCTTGTTAGGAATTTTTTCCTTAAGGTTATTCCAGTTCACAGATTATCTTCAGGTAATTTCTTCTATCTAGTACACATTCTCACTAAATTCACTGTAATGCATAAACGCACTTTCAAATACTTAGTATACTAGCATAACTGTAACTTTGTTCACCATACTAAGCTTAACCAACAGATTAAGACTCAAACACGAACGCTTCWGTGAAAGCTTGCACTCTGAAGAGAAAATCTGATAACCTAACACAAAATAATTCATGGATAAATCAAGTTTTGTAACGATCTCTACAAATACCAATCACTGTGTCACTGAAGGCTGTAACAAGCTATATGAATTTTACTTAATACCCTTTAGTGAGTAACATTTTCTTAGTGGTATATGAGAGACTAGCACAGTGCTAACAAGGATGTTCACAAAAAAGACTGATAACTAAAAAGACAGATTTTCTGCCCTAGTCTGGCAATGTATCAACAAGCTGCTGTAACACAGGCAGACAAAAAGCAATACATGTGCTGAGAAATAGATTTTTCTTCAAAACAGAGCATGTAGCACAGGTTGTCTCTACCTTAGGAGTATTTTGTTAAGATACCTAGACCTGACGGTATACCCGTTCCTTGTTTTGGAGGAGTTCACATCACTCTTTTAGAAGCAGCTCTCATTAGCTCAATCGCCACCTAAACTATTCCTATAGCATCCAAAAGCACCACAGGAGCAGGAGTTTTTTTTTTTCTGTTTTTTGCTTGTTTGTTAAGGGGAGGTGCTTTAGGCAAGGGGGCAGGGAGGGGTGGACCTGGTATAAGACTATATTTACAACGAGAGTAGTGTTTACGTGCCTTTTTACTAYTAACAGATAAAAGCAGTGACAAGAGTACTTCAAACACTTCTAGGCAGACAGTAGGGGAATGATTCTGAAATTTAAGAGAGTTGTTGAAATCTAGATGTACATGAATGCTTGGCCTTCTTAGCTGAAACGCTGCTATTACCAGACATTATCAAAATCCTACAAAGAGCACAACTACCTTCTCCTCTTGCTATTCCTATTTTAATATAACATTTTTTGAGATTTCTAGTAACGTATTTTCATCTTTGTACTTTTAGGAACAGATATGTAGTGCCAATAACAAAAAGACACAAGTACAGCATCAGTTTCCAATCAGATGATTTCTCTTCTACTAGCAGTCTTTTTTTTATATCTCAAAAAGGAAGCTTACCAAGCTCATTCACGCCAGAGCCATTTATTTGAAAACCTCCTTTCTTTCACAGTAAGCAGAAGTTCAGTACAAAACACCACTATAAACTGGCTATTCTGGCCTTCACTGCAGTTCATGTCCTCCTACCCCATATTCCATCAAATACTCTTTTTATTGTGGGGGTCTTTGTTGTAAAAGTGAATTAGAGCTTCAATTAATCCTCTCTTGAAAGCTCTGGGTAAGAGCTTAGGCTGGAAGCTCACACAATATTTCTTATGCTGCATTTCCCACAGCATAATTCTACTATTCACCATTTCTTCAATCTTTCCCATACCCTTCGTTTCCTGAGCTTGACCTCTATCAGACTGCTTCTTCCATCATCTTCATGGAAGAAGATTTCTGTTATTTCTGTTGGATGATGCTACTGTGAAGGACTCAGACTGCTAACTTCGGGGTTTGCACCGCYCCCAATAGCTCCAAAACGAGGAAGAAGCTTGCCCTACATACTTCTGCACTGCTCAACACTTTCTTTCCACTCACCCTCCTCCCTATATGCCAGAACTATGCCGTTGCCTTTCATAGCTCCAAAACATAGCAGGACCTTATGTGCAAGAACAGGGTAAAACGAGAGAGAGAAATCTTAATGAAAGAAGGAAGGGTTACTTATGCCAGAGTTGTCACCTGCTACTTCATCTATTTTATGTCCATTAGCCCAGAGATCTACTGCATCATAGAAACACAAGACTCACCTTGTTTTTGAAAAGTTATCTGAAAGGAGATGGAGGGGGGAAAAAATGTATGAAGTAGAACCATTTGCTCTATGTGCATCCTAATAGCTGATTATCCCAAACACGAGCAGTCTGAAGACTTTCTTGCAACAAAACTTCATGTAGAGAAAACCATAGAGGTAACAGGAAGGAAAAAGGTTCCCCCCCCCCCCAAATACCAACTAGCTCTTCTCACACAAATCAGACATCCAATAAAGATATACAGTACCATGAAAAACTCAGTTACTTTTTAACACTTGCAATAAGAAAGATGAATTGAAAACTAATTCTTGACAGAGTGAATGCTAGACTTGTCTGTGAAATGAATTCAAGACTGCTGTCYAAACTAAATATCAGATCTAGAGATTGATATCAAACAACAGCTATTTATAAATGAAGCTAAACACGGCTGCTTTGAAACTTAAACTACAAAGACTATCTTATGATACTGTTTTCCAACCTCTGGTAGAATGAGATTTAACAATAAATCAACTCCTCCACTGCAGAGGAACTTCCAGTATAGATCTGAAATCCACAGAGAGAGTATTTGTGCCCAGAAGATTTGTTTCTTGATAATCTTATTTTATTTTTAAGCAGCTACTAACAAGTTATGGAAATCCACAATGCAGCTGCACCTGACAGGGGTCTTAAAACACATTTCCTACAGAACAAAGCCTTTTTAGGAGACATACTTGGGTCCATGCTGGCCAAGATGAGCACCAGTTAATAAATTTGTAGTGACCTTTAAAGAAGAACTGAAACTGGAGACTGAATTTTACTAATCTTGTCAAACAGAAGGAATTTCTCATCAAGACTTCTACTTTGAACAATTAATAAAACAAGTGAAAACAATGGCTCAGATAGATGATCCCAAAGGTAACTAAGTTTGAATCTCAAATCCACAAGATTATCTGAATGGCAGGACTAGAAAAATAACATATGATGTTGAGAAGGATTCTGTTGCTTAATTGACTTCCAAGCTACATGATAGTACAGGCAATTTTATGAAAAAGAACAGAACTATGCTTCAGGAATTGAAGTACTACACTACATCTGCTGAAACTATGTCAGGAAGAAACAAAAACATGACAGAAGTTTGATTTGAGAAACACAGTTAGCCCTATAACTGAAACACCTGCGCAGAGAAGCTAAGGTTTAGGGCCTGTATTGCCTGTTGGACTGAATGATGACAATGGAAAGGCATGTTAAGATATTCAGCTGACAGAATCACATGAACACCAGAGAATTTTTGGATTCACAGGTTTCAGGGCAAAATTACAATATTCTTGTTTTCTGGCTACAAAACAGACCTATGGAGCTAAGAAATTCAACCTTCTTCGTCTTTCTGAAGCCACCAATTAAAATAATTTACCATTAGTCACTCAAAAGAAACTGAGTGATCTCTGAAAAAACATGTTGTTGAAACAATGGTAATTTAACTTTATTAAGGAGGTACTTTAAAGTGGCAACTTTAGTCTTGTTCCTTTGCACTCCTTTTACACAATGCAGTGCTGTAACAATTATGAAGCAAATCAATGTTTTAGCTATAGAACTACGCAACTGGCACATCAAAAATGTAGCTCTGTGGGGCTTCAGAGCCATCCAGGTGAGCATATGATCCTTTCTTTCATCACAGGTAGTCCTACAGGTGCTATTCAATGGGAGAGTCTTCTCCTCTCCTAATACTAGTACTGCAGTAGTTGAAAGGAAGTATAACACATACTGGAACCTTTACTTCTACACAGTTTACAGATTTCAGAAACCCATGGAGAAATCGGAGGTTAGCACTTGGAGAGTGCTAAATTACAGTATTACACTCAGTAACAGCAGGCCCTCCCTATCCATCAGGGGGACAGGAGTAAACACCTCTCTGCCTGAAGAATATGACATTTCTCTGTGGGTAAAAAAAAAGGCTCTAGCTGATCTTGAAAAGGAAAATACTCATAAATACTGCTGGCTAGAGTGTAACAAGAATTGATTTTCTGTAAGTGACCCTGAAGCCAGGACAACTAAATGTACTACAGAAAAGGCTGGTTGAGGAAAGTTCATCTGAACAGCTACAAAAAAAAAAAAAAAAAAAAAANAGAGAGAGACAGAGAATAAACGAGAGATGCCTTCTTAAGCACGTTCTTAATGTGAAGAAATAACACATCTGAAGTTGAAAGGCAGTATTCCCAGTTGACAATGCTTCCTTATATCCACAAACAAAAAATTCTGTAATCTAGATGGAGAAAATACAGGAACTGAAACTGCTCAAAACTAAGTATGGCTTTTTAATACACAAAGCAGAAAGATGATTAGAGAAACATACCATAAGAAGCAGCTTCCAGAAAATAAGGAGGTTAAGTTATTGTTTGCGTTTGGATGAATCATGCAGTGTTCCGGTCATAAAACGCAGACATCAGACTAAAAACACACTGCCTAGGTGTTGGTTAGTGGTAGTGTAACATGATTTATTTACTTACACGAAGTCAAAGAGTATTTGTGAAAGAGAAGAATCTGACAGCTACCAGAAACACAGAAGACAGGAAATACATTTTAACTTACCAGCTTCATTTATAAATTTAATAAGTCAACAAAATAGAAAAGCTCTAGCATATGAAAGCAGAATTAAGTCTGTTATGCAACTTTCCCCTCCCTTCCTCCAGCAAATAACCAAAAACCCCCAAAAACCCTAGTCATTTAAAGTACCTATAGCTACTATAATTACTGGAAGCCACACTGAGAAAAAACTTGGCCATCTGCTTGCCCTAAAACTGTTTATACTAGCTTAGACCCTAAAGTATAACACAAATTTTTGAGGCTATGAAAAATGTAAATTTATTAATAAATCTCATCTGTAGGAATGGGCAATTTTAGCGTTCGTCTTTTCTGGATTGTTTTGATCATTGCTACATAGTTTCCCAACACTTGCCATCTTTCAAAATGATACGGAATGTTACTTTTGCCTTTCAATATTGAAGATATCAATATAACCTTCTTTTATATTAGTACAGACAAGTTATATTTACATTTTATCTCAGGGAATACAAATATATAGGATTAAAAGTTTAGCTAACAGAAACAGAAGTGTTGATTAACCACCCTAATACCTTCTAGGCACCTAATGAAAAAGCAAGTTAATTAAACTCCACAAAATTAAATGTTTTGAAATAGCTTAAATCCCATTATTATATACTTTTAGCAATATACTGTTTACATTTAAATACATACAACTAAGTATTTACCTGTATAGTTGAATCCCCCATTATAAATTTTGCTCCTTCTATTACAGCCATATATGAAAATCTTAGCTGATCAGGAGTCTGAATAAGTCCCATTCGATATTTTCTCATATCCAGTAATACTTTCTTAATATCTACAGAGAATGGGTCCTTTTTTTCCATCTGTAAAGAGATTTATATTTAAAATTTCATAGTTATGGATAAATGAAGACAATATATAAAATACATACTAGTTTAAATGTGTAAGTCATAAAATTCAAAACAGAAGTTAATTTCTTCATGTGTTGCGACTACTTATGTAAGAAATCAATATTTCAAACATGAATTCAAAGAAGAAAAAAATGTAAAGCACTTAATGAAAACTCATTACGAATAAATCCATGATCACATATTATCCAAATAAATCAATACCATAATAGTAAATTAAGAAATTTAGATAACTTTGATTTTACTCAGGCATGTATTTATACTTCAAAGTCAGAATCAGAACCATAAAGTTACATAATATATTTCTTATTGCTCCTGAATGGAGCAGCAATTTGGAATGACTGAATAGGGGAGAGGTTCCATTATATAAAGCAGAATTCTTAATCCAAACAGTGTACACACTTTTCCCCATAAAGCACAAGTAATGCAATTATATGATTTAGAAAACCAAAACATTAACATAGAGTTTAATTCTTGAATATTAAAGTATACTTGCATGAAACGTGGGGTTTTTAGAATACAGAAAAAAGGAAAACTGGAGAACAAAGAACAAGTTGAAAGGGCCTATTCAAAACATGAGATTATTAACCAGTACAATTAGCTCAGTTGGTTAGAGCATGGTGCTGCTAATGCCAAGGTTGCGGGTTCAATCCCCGTGCAGGCTGTGCTGAGGGTTGGACTAGATGATCGCCAGAGGTCCCTTCCAACCTTACCATTCTATGATTCTTTATTATAATTTAAATGAAATCCAATCTTACTTAGCCCTGTGCTGTACTTCTTGCTATTGCCAAGCAGAGTCAAAGAGAAAAGCTCTGGACTTTGTTAGTTACCATTTAAAATTCACCCAAATGATGAGCAATTATTGATGATACAGTTCAGCGTGCAAGCAAAAAGCCCACTCATTCATGTGATACTGGAACTGGCTAACAAACCCCACCGCCCAAGAGGGCTGTAGAGGTGCTCAGCTAGGGGAATTCAGCACCACACTCCATTACACATTGGAAGAGATCCATGGGCATGCCTGAGCTCTCATCCTAGTTCAGGCACCACTTTTCTGCACCCTTGAGGAAAGGGTCAGTCAGATCTGCTAGCTATTGTATGCTTATGGGAAAAAGACTTACAGATTTAGTTGTCTAAATATATATTCACAAGCCTAACTTTCAGCTAATATTTTAGTAATCTTGATCTTTTCAAATGACATCTTAAATGAAAAGAATATTGCTTCCTTTGCGGGAAACTGAAAATACTTTTAAAGTACTTCAAAGTGGATTTTAAAAACTTATTTCAAGAGTTGCATTTTTAAAATCATGAAGATATCAAAAGAAAAAGAACAGCAGATGCCTTAATTAAAATTTTCACAGACGTGTCATTTACCTAAATGCTTTTAAAACATTCTGACCAAAAAGCCGACACAGACAGGTGAAAGAGGGGGGGGAAGAGCAAGAGGAGGAAGGGAGTGATGAAGAAAGGTGACCAAGCACTTACCAGAACAAGACAAGTGTCTACTAATGAAAACGTGCCAGATCGCCCTATCCCTGCACTACAGTGAATTACAGCTGGTCCATGCTCAGGACTTAGTGAACCAGATTCTCTGACTTTAAACAAGAAGTTCAGGAATGATGCTGGAGATTCCGGAACTCCAAAGTCTGGCCATGTAGTATAATGGAAATGAAATATCATCCTGGACTCACAACTCTAGAAGTGAAAACAAAAAACATAATGCAACTAGAAAGTGTCTCTACTTTTAAACAGTTAGCACACATGTCGTCAATCCAAATCAATAGGTACTCTCTATTTTAAACCTCCCACTTAGATACAAACAGCTCAATAACTAGCTTCAAGTTCACATTGCTGGTTGTTATCCAGTTGTTCTCCATCAAACAGTTAATAGTTTTGCCTTTTGCAACTGTTACCATTTACTTTTTTTTTCTCCTCTTGAACTTCCACAATTATCTTGTTTGTTTTAATACTTTCCCCCAAATGTTTTTTTTTTTTTAAAAAAATATTAACAGTTTAACAGTCGAGAGCAATTATGAAACTGCTAGCATTGATAGGACTCAAGAAAAATAACCTGTCAGCACTGTAAACAATTTACTCTTGCTCAGAGAAGAATTTAGTATCAAGAGGCATTGGCATCTTATTAACACTGACCACACCATTGACAGTAGAAGAAAGCTTTATGGAAAAGCCTTATTGCAAGTATGGCCTGTAAGAGCTCATTTTGCAGAATGCCTAACAGTCCTTCTCCTGGAAATACTTATTCCTTATACATAAGAAAGATGCTGAGACCATGCACTATTCCTCTCCCTCCCTCCTAACATGACCAACTAGCTGCAAGTATTGTTGGCAGTGCGACATTGACAGAACATCTTTTTCCAGCAAGAACAGATCTATGAAATAGAATAAATTCTAGCATTCATCTCCTGCTCAGTCTTTTTCAAGTTCCTATAAAGGACAATCTGTGAAACTGCCTTCTAAAAGTCAAGACCATCCAGTTCATGATTACCACAGTAACAACTTTTTGCATATTCTGTTATGTCAAAGTTTTATCTTTTGCCTTCGATGTCCGATTCTGCAAAACCACAAATACTTTCACTGAAAACAGTGGCTATTAAGATCAAGTTGCTCTTTTTGGCTAAGAGCTCAACATGGACAGCAGAATCTGATTCTTTATATTTGGTAAATAAGAATACAAAAAGATTACAAAGGAAGTATTTTCCAAGATCTCCTAAATTGTATAAACGCACTGATTTACCTTTCTTATTTGTCTGAAGCAAAACACTGAAAAACTAAGTAGAAAATATCAGTAAGATGATCTCACTCTAAAACATAAGTTTTATTTTTTAAGTACTAAATTAACTCACTAATCAACTAGAATAATGAATTTGCTTTAATATTACAGAATTCTAAAGAAAGCATCTCCTTTGTAATTTCCAGATTTCTTTTAAGGAACACTAAGTAATTTCCTCCATTTCTAAGAAAAATAACCTCCATTTTCTAAGAAGAACAACTTATAAATCTACAAAGTTAAGAAGAAAACTGAAGAGACGAGCTGGATGTTTAAGACATCCTTTGAAGYGGTAATTGATAGGGGTATCAATGAATACCCTTGTCATCACTGACACCCTCTTCCCCCAACCCTTACAAAAGCATTCCAGATTAAAACCTCTCTTATTTCTCAAGAGGAAAATCCCCCCGCCGCACTTATTTATAGAAGAAAGGTGCACATTTTTTTCTTAATTCCAGACTGTAATAAGCAGCAGTATCCTTCTACTACTAAAAAAAAAAAAAAGTACTGTGCTATAGGAATATATGTATACCATACACACATGCATGCACATATGCTCATCATCCATGCCAYAACATGGAAACTCACTTCCCCCCTTTCATCCCTTTCTTCCTCACACAGCAATTTGGTAGATGATCTGCTTCTACCTTCTGTTCACACACACGGCCAAGTTCACCCTGCTCATAGACAAAAGTGAAAACAGGTATCTACAAGAAAGATAGAACACTGCTGTTGGGTATCGTATCCAACTCTAACCCAGAATTACTCTTTTCTCCTCCTCATACCATTAAAGGCTTTACCCATATCTCCCCGATCCAAGTATTTTCCACTTCTTCAGCTTGTTTAACAATACTTACTCTTCATCTTTAAGAGCCTCATTTCAGAGCACCAGAACTGGTCGTGCAATTAAAAACTCCAAGTTCAGAGAAAACCAGCCAAATCCCATTTGAATATTTCAAATCTCTCACATTTTTTTCTGTTAAAGAGTAGAGCTCTTTCAAATGGGTTCTTGGGGGTCAAGCTGTACCACAAAGTGCTGTCTTTATGGGAATGTCTTTACTATCCTTTTTTGAAAGCTCTTTCTTCTCCATTTCTGAGCAATGAGCCTATCTATGCCCTACCTCTACCATTYAGGCGAGATGATGCAGAACTAGTCACAAAAGTTTTGGATTGCTAAAGATCCACAACTATTGACTGTCCAAAATTGAACTTGAGGAACAATTATTTTTATTTAAACATTACCATGAAGCTTTCCTAAAAAAAAAAGAAAAAAAAAAAAGAAAGCTTGACTGTAAGATTCAGCTAGGTAATATAAACTTATTTTACAGGCAGGCAGAATATTTCTACTCAATAACTGAATACTGGCTTATTCTATGATAACCACAATATATTCTTCCCAAGGGTTATTCCTTAAAATTAGCTACTGTGAAAGAAAAAAAAAAATCCTAGGACAATCACTAGACAATATTTAAATAAACAAACTAAAATTTTTTCAAGGAAGTGAGTCAAACTAAGGGCAAGTTTCAGAAAACAAAAACTAGGCTAACCTTCCAGTAAATAAACATCACAGTTAAAACTAATAAGCTTGTGAAGTTATCACCACACTGAACAGTTCTCCCCTGACAGCTGGCAACACTAACAKAGTAGTCAGATGACAATCAAACCACAATCAAATTTCTATATTTTAAGTACACCAGATTTCAATAACTGGTACACATCCTGTAAGTCACCATGGTAGAAGTTACATCCTTTAAATATATAAAACACTGGCATACAAGTGAGCCTGGGTTCTCTTTTCCTCAGTAAGATACCAGTATTTTTCTTAACTCCTCAGTCTTACTTCTGTGATCATAGAAATAAAAATTAATTGCTACTGCAATCTGTGAAAAAGAGTAATAAGGCTCCACAAATTTTAGAGTAAGAATCAGCCGTGTTCCAGAAATTCCTTCCAAGCACTATAGCATTTACATACAAACACACATAAAGAACTCGTTTTAAACTATGGACATTAAGATTCTACAAGAAATACCAGAGTATCACTTGCTATTACAAGTGCTCTCCGCCACAAGCAAAATGTCTTCAATACATTTAAAATTCTGGATATTAGAAACTAACAGCAAATCAAATCTTATATTCTTCAATCACATTGATGCATCCTGGTTCAACAGGGTCAGAGAGGGAGACCCACAAACAGTCCTGCGTCAACCTCAAACTGACAGCAACGGCTGCACAGAGGGATGGCTTAGTATTAAGTTGAGAGTCCATGTCGCTACTGGGTTTTCCCAAATATTTGCTATTTGCAGAGTATTCAAAAGTCCATTCTGGGTCTATTAATCAACAATAAGGCATCAGATCACCCCAGTGTCACATCTAATCAAGTTAACCTTTTCTAGTCCTTTCTCCTCAAATGTTCTCTTTGCAAACTTCTTTGGCTGCTTTACCCTTATTTCCAGGAACCTAGTCTGAGATATCTAGGGAAAATATCTTCCCCTAGGTTTCTCTATTGATTTCAGGCCTTTCTTCTGCTCCATTTCCTCCCTCAATYCATCTCCATTTTCCCATGAATACTGATGCTCATTTACTCTCCCACAGCTTCCTTGAATTTCCCAGTACCAACCTAATTCCCTTTTATCTATCAGCATTCATTATATAGCACTCTCCAAGTGAACTGCACTGCATCTTTCTCCATGCTACCTGGATTACCAGGTCATAAATTACTAAAGCATAGCAAGTTCTCCTTTTCTAAATACTAGCACTTATGCTTGTCACAAGGAAAGCTAAAAGCAGTAGTAAATAATATGAAAAAAATCTTCAGTTTGTAGTGGAATCTTCAAGAAGTTAGCTGTCAATATCTAACCATTCTCCTAGAATATCCTAACATTCACAAAACTTTTGCAACTCCATCGAATATAGATACACTTTACGGATTYAATAAATGGCTCTCATGAACACCTCAAATATCACATTCTCCAACACACTTGGAGCCTTTGCTGCAAGTCACAAACATGCTGTAGTTTCTCACATAAATGGTTATTAAACATGAGTAGAATATTTTACTCTATCTTTATTTTCTGACATGGGCAAGGGTTTACAGATGCCTTCGTAAACAGTATCCCTCAATCCTTCCTCATAGAGAGTTCTGAACTGAAACAATTACAGCAGAAAGCAGGGAGCAACTTTCAGAAGAGCTGATAATCGATACAGACATAAAATGATGGAAGATACACAATGAACCAGGATAGAAAGGCAGTTTCAGATTTCTGCATTCTAGAATGCAGGCCATGTCAGGCAAAAAAAAAAAAAAAAAAAAAAANAGAGAGAGAGAGAGAGAGAGAAAAGAAAAAAAAAAGTTCATCACCACCACCAAGACAAAGCACACCAGAAGTATTTTAAAACTTTTGGAAGGATAAACATCATCTCCTCTCCAAAGTTTTATTGTACAACACTAGCCATAAAAGCAAAAATAAACACCTGAAACTGCCAAGTGCCATGATGTTAATCCTAACCAAAACAAAAACTTCCACACCTGTATTTCTAACTTCTCTTAAATTATMCAGTCAGAGGGTTCCCCCCCCCCATAGGCAAAACCATTGAAGAAAGACCTTATTAAAATTCTCTGTACATACGTATTTTGCTGATGTATTGGAATTGTTGCAGTAACAAAAACAATTTACTTGGGGTAAAAGGGTTTTACTAAAGACAGTAATTCTAATTCTATTGCCACAGAAATACTAAGGTTTGTGAAGTGAATTCAGAGCAGAAGTGTCGCCTGGGTCACCTTATATTCCATGTGTGAGGTGGCTAAGCTTCTTACTAATCTCCCCCCACCAAATCCCCTGAAGAGTAACTTGTATAAATGTAGTTAAGCTGATATTTAGCATTACTGTGAATATTCTTCTTCCTCAAGTTTTAAGGCGTACTTATCAAATTCTTACGGATGGCTGTACTTAAACTCGGCAGTGTTATCCTGGAAATTAAGTATTTTTTTCTGTTTAAGTAACCAAGTATGCTGTAGTTTTATATTAAAAAAAAACATTCTTTGAAGTTAGTATTTGTGGAGCCTCACAGGAATACTGAAGAGCTAAAATAACAATTCAGTAAAGTAAGTTTGCTAAGGATTTGCAAAACTTAGCTGCATRAAATCAAGAATCTCTATATAAAGTAATGAGTCTGCACTAAGTCCAAAGCAAACCTAGAAACTTAAAATACTAAATAGCTTCAACCCAAGAATTCAGCGGTGCTGCTCACCGATTTTTGCATTTTCCAGAAGCGTTAGGCTTTAACATTAAGCCCAAACATCCACATTTTATTGCATCCCTTGAAAATAAAAAGTCTGATCTTAAGAGTCTGATGTTAAAGACAATTCTATTAAAAAAACAAAACAAAAAAACAAAACAAAAAACACCCACACCTTTCTGATAGTAAGATTTGCCTTAGCTTTCCAAAAAGGAGGATCATTTTCCTCCTTAGCTACTAGCTTATAAGCACTATCCCTCCTTTCTTTGYCTTTGCTGAAACAAATTAACAGGAATCCTTCAAGTCACTAGGACAGAATTCCATAAAGTTCTCTTCTTACATTGATTAGACCAGGCAACAATATGCCAAATTTTATTGCATTGATCTTGTGAGAGATGTTTCAATCTCTCAATAAGCATTATCTCAAAGTACCATTAATAGTTACTGTAAATTCAAATAACTTTAACCAAATACACCAAGGTTTAGTCACATAAATAAGATGCAAATTAACATCGTCAAGCTTTCCTTTCCCAAATCCACTGATACAATAACCTTGAACGAAACTTGCCATATCACCACTTTCAACATAAGGCAAGATTTATAGGGAGAGAGAATATCTTACAAGACATAGCTGGAACAAACAGACAAGCTCCTCAATCTTGTCTTCAGCTCTGAAACAGAAGCAGCAAAATCCAACCCAAGCTCAGGCCAGGAACAATTTTTCTGAGCTTAACTTCATTAAATTGTCAGAGTGCTTAATTTTTAAGAGAAAAGGACGGTTGGTCCTGTGGAACAAAAGGGGAGGTAAGCAAGAGGAGGTAAAGTTACCTATCTACAGGTGATAATTACCCCTCCCCCCTGAAAAAAATAGTTCACTAGACTGAAATTATGGGGGAAAACTGCAGAGTTCCATAAAAACATTAATTACTGAGGCTGATTACTGGTATTTGGAAGAGCTATAATTCAGTTCCTAGATTCCTCCTTTTATGATACTTCTTACAGCTCCTCTTAGAACCATCATTACCATCAATTAATATTCAGCACATTAAAATACTGCCTAATTGAAAACTGAAGTATAAAAAAGTCAAAGCCGTTATCCTTTTTAACATATAAATTAAAACAGATCTCTCTTGCCCATATGCCACACATACATCTTGAACATTATCAGAAGCAAAACGCACTAAAATTTACACTGCAAAAGCTCAGTCAAATCTTCAGTAACAGTTTGCTAAAAACATCTACAACAGCAGTTTTCCTTAAGCCTGGGAGTATAAGATAAGAGATAGAAAATAGGCTTACGCTGATATTTTCTAACTGTAGTAGATGCACTGTGTAATAGGATTTGATGTCTTCAGATACTAGCCTCACACGGAACCCTGTTTCCTTGAATGTCATAACTTCCTCTTCTTTTGTTGGCCAATATTGCGCACACTTCACCTAAGTTATTCAAAACAAACAAATCTGGTCAAGCATTCTAGCACCTTGGGCTGTGCATCAGCAACTTCTAAGAATCTGTTACACAATATCATACACTGAAGTACATATTACTCGCTCCTAGTTTGAGTAATTCTGAATGTCCATAACGCTTGCAACCAAGTTATTACAGTTTTTTCAAGTGCTATTATGCATTCAAGCTTTAGTCATTTATGCTTGCTTTTATCTCATGGCTAACAGTGCTTCAAGACATACCTTAGTCCTTTTTTGTCCCCTTCCTTCCACCTAGTTCTCTACAACAGGGAGATATCTACTGAGCTATTTCAACATTTCTCTCCTTCCATTCCCCCATGTACACGCCTGCACATAGAAGTTATGTAACTCATTGTGCCAAAATTCCTAAGACTAATTTTTTTTTTTTGTTACAGAAGTCTTGCCTAACACTGGAAGATTTTAGTAAAATTAAAGAATGAATTAAGCAATGCAAAATCATCCCTCTTCCTTTATTTCTCTTACCCTGGACTCCAACTTTATCCTTAACAACAAAAGTTGATGCATAAGTAAGTGTCTTTTTATGGACCAGTCAAATCTTTTGGTGATAAAATTACTCTAGAAAAAAATAYACATATTTGTAGCTAATATCCACAATGCCTTTAGGCACATTAGCAAAAACTACAGTGTATCAAGAGATTCATGTATTCTTCATATTTATCACCAGTTGTAAAGAACCAAAAATAATTAGGTCTCTTGGATCGTTCCTGGCAGCAGTATGGCATTGTTACCAACTGCTAAGATCACTATACAAAGAAAAATACTGCTCTCTTAGATTTAGAATAACCTGAAGACACTCGAATCTAAATTTATTTTCCTACTTTCTGTTTTATCCTACAGAATCCTACACTAGCTTCTACCCCTTTGCACTTCTGTCTCTACATCCTCCTTTCCCAGAATATTCCTTACATACGCTTATTACATGTTGAATGTGATTTTTATGTTTATACTGAACTGAATTCTCTATCTTGAGACTAAGATGCTTTGTTTAATGTTATATTAAATACATACAAAAGCTATTTTACACACTTGTGAGAAAGTCTGTTAATTCTTCTAGCATAACAATCAAACATGGTTGAATAGCATTAAACAGCATTAAATATATGTGGCTTACTTTACGACTTACGTTAAATGCCTAATATTACTTACCGATTCTTTTTCAACAATTCTGTTCAGCATGACAACTGCTTTGGTTTTTTGTTGCCATACCATCAACCAAAAATGACAACATGTATTAGGTAGTGGACCCTGTGTAGTAAAGAAAAAAAATGGGTGGGAAAACATATAGGCTAAGCAGTGTTTGAACATGGTTAATGTTTTATTGGGTGGAACAGGAAAAAGTCTTCCTCTGAAAAGCTTAAACAAACCAGAAATATAATGACATACATGACAGGAAAGAAAACTATACTGCACAGATCACTGAAGTACTAAGTTTAAACAGAAACCAATCAAAATTCAGGGAAAGGATGATTTAATTTGACCCCTGGCACTATTGTGTAGTTAAAAGATAAAAACACAAAAGAAACAAAATGAAATAAGGTGTCAAAGTATAGTTGCAATGTTTTTCCAGGAAAACTGAAGAAAAGAGCAAGAAATATTTGAGAAGTTGTATATGCAATAAACTATACATAATGAWGTATTTCCTGCAGCTTTTTCTTAAAACATGAAATAATGCATTTGCAACTCCAGCATACAGAAATTAGTACCGAAGAAGTACAAACCACAAAGATAAATAATATATATTCTTTAGATTATTTGAATAATCTACAGATTTTATATAAAATATTCTATATACCACACATACACATAGGTATGTATGTATAACACAAATTACCACTGTACCAACTCCTCTCCAACATATTCTCAATCCTTGTAATAACTTACTATCTAAAACTACTTACCTGTGTTAAAATATAGCATCTCTGGGCTTCCTCTATGACCACTAGGCTGGCATTAATATAGTCATTTTCTGTGTTCTGCAGTTTTACACGACTATGATCATCTGAAATTAAAACAAAGTTAAAAAATTAAACATCTATCCATCTTGGTAAATATTCTCTCACAGGCAAGTTTAGCTCTGGCAAGCAATTAGAAAATGAAATTCTTCAGCTAATATGTGGATGGAAGAACCAAATGGCAAACTACAAAAACATTTCAAACTRATTTCTCACATAGCTTTGATAGCTATACCTGCCCCATTTTCCTCACAACACTTCATTAGAGTTATTAATAGAGCTATTAATAGAAGCTACTTAGAAAATTGGAATACTTGTTTTTTCTTTAAAAAATAACAAACCAAAATAAAACCACCCACACATACACTAAAAGCAGCTCACCACTATCCCTCAACAGTTGCATTTCCTTAATGTAACACCACCACAACCCACAAAAGGCAGTATTCTATTCTGTGACACCGGACCATTTCACTGCTTCCCCCCCCCCCTTTGAGTTCAGAATTCCAACATTTTTTGTGAACTGGAATTTCACAGGATGAGGCAGAATCATCATAGTAAACTGTGAGCTAAAAATCTACAGATCTTGCATAATACTCACAATAATTCACACCTTTGATCAACTTTCTTTTCCTATTAATTTATTGTTTAATACAATATAGGTTTATATAGATCAAAGAAGTGGCACAYGCAGAAAAGTACCTATTTCAGAGATCTTCCAATTAAATGAAGTCTAAGCTAATTATGAAGTTTCCATCTCCTGTGACAAGACAGAAGATTCCATATTTCTGACAGGGACAAGCAGTCAAAGGACTGTTTAAAATCATAATATCAATATGAAACTATCAGTCTCATACTACAAAGCTGCATTAAAAAAAACACTTTAACTGTTATTTAGAGGTCATTAATATCTGATTTGTTATCTTCAAGGAAACATTTAAGTATCCGACTTGTTCTCAATAAGTAATCTTTCTTCAATCATTCATTAGAGTAGTATTAAATAAGCAACATTTAAGTTAAAGTTGTGTACATAACTGCACCAGGACCGGGGTCCAACAGACTGAGAACCACCAAAGCTCAATTGCCCAGATAGACTATCTGTAAGAAGAATAAATAACAAATAGCAAACTGATATCACTTTAAGTGACTTCAACATATTTCAGGAAGAGACAGATTTCATTAAGGAACTGACACTGCTAAGACTGAATCAAGATGCTGTTTCTAAACCTACATTCACCTGGTATAACCCACAGACCTCATTGAGGATGCTGCCTGAAGTCACATCTGCTGCCAAAACACGCCAGACTACTTTTCCCTCAGTCACGATACCCAGACTAATTTCATTTTGACAAGTATCTAAGGAATGCAAAAAACCTCTAAGTTTGGGATAATGACTACAAATTACGACATTCAGTACAGTTGTGATAGCTGAACTCAAACTAAGCCCCTACACTACAGCCAACTGATACAGCACAAGGCTTATCAAAGGAGAAATACATGAATATGGCTCCAGATGGGCAAAATGCTAACAGGAATCAGAAAACAGAGTTAGACTCTCGTTCTACATATTGCTCATATTATTCCACAAGCATTTTTCAAACTTTTTGAAACCAAGAAAAGTCTGCTTACTATGTCTTGTCCTGCTTTTGTACTCTTCCCCTAGTTACCTGCTACTGGCAACTGTCAGACACCAGATTATATATAGATCATTTTAAAGACACAGAGTAAGTTTTCTTCTATTAYGTTATCACCAATGGACAGCCTTTAACCTCATAAGCACGTGCTCATCTTGCTGAATTCAAGAAATTAGATCAAAAATAAATACTTTCTTCTTTTCTGGAAGGCTATGATTTGGGATTGTCGTCTTGCCTTCTTTAGCCATGAACTTTTACATGCAGTCACACACAAACCTGCAGAGAACAGAAGTATGCCAAAAAAACTTTTCCTATTAGTGCAAAAAAGTTACACATTTAGTCTCTGTTTTCACTAGCATTCCAGCTGTAAGTCAACACCACTGTGACTCTCAGGAGTCTTAAAACAATCTATGATACATCTGTATAAAGAAAAAATRTTACCGAAGCCAAGCCACAGTTGATTTAAGACACATGTATGTCAAAGCAAAATATATCTCCTTGCATTATTTTGTCTGGAAATGAAAGCGTTACTTTTCCCTTTCATGTATCACTTTATCTGAAATGTTTCTACTGGAGAGAAACCAAGACCTTTGTAAATATTACATGTCATTTGCCAACAGGAAAAACTTAAGATCTTGTTATAGTAAATCACACATACCGGTACTAGTGTTCTCGGAAAGATGACGTCAGCAAGCTCTGTTAACAGTTTAATCGCCCAGCAGCAGCTGCTGTATTACCGCCAGCAGGAGATAACTACCAAGGCCTTAATGAGGTTTCACACTATAATGCGTATACATATTTTAAGCTGTGTTCTTTCCTTCTTGTAAATGCTGCTTTGTAAACATTAGTAATCAAATTCTTTCTTTCTTTTCTTTTTTTTTTTAATCCTCTCAGACACTAACTCTATGCATGGGTACCCTCCCGCCTCCCCCAAACAGAGAACAGAGGTGATGCTACAAACACACTGGCGTACACTCCAGAGGACAAAGAAAGCCACTAGGATTTATTGATTTTCTTTTTTTTCAAAGAGAAAAGGTTCCTAGAGGACAAAATGACCTAGAAACCTCATTCAAGTCCTGGCTTGCTCTTCTGAATTAAATGAAGCAAGCCAACTTCTGACAGTGAGTTAGCTGGAACATATTTCCCCTATGTAAATCATTTCCAGTTACGAAGTACTTCAGATTTATACGAACGATAAGCAGATCTCCAAGATTAGATTTAAGATGCATCTTAAATATTACCATACCCAAGGCAGCTAAAATACAGCACTCATCTGAAGTACTAATTCCCCTTTTTCAATAAATTATGCAGCCTGAAAAGGAAGTAGAAACCTCAAAAATGTTTCTCCTTCTGGTTCCACATAAAGAAAACTACCCCAGAATCACCATGTCTGAGAAACTCTTCTATTATCCACTTCAGGTAAAAGCCTGTCCTACTGATACCCATTACAAGACTGTTTTAAATACAACCACAATTTCACATTTCACATCAAATTTGCCCTCCTTGCTAGAGAAMAGAAGATATATATGTAATTAAGTCTGAGATGGGAAGTGCCTGTCATTTTACACGATACAGTTAGTTCTTGCAGTTGGTTACCAGGAAAGGGTTTTATTTGAAAACAACTACATTTCCAGAAGTGAAACCAGTGCACAACTTTAAAACAATCTTCTAAGAGATGTCTCTTGCTCCCCAAATATGGTGCTCCTAGCAACAGGAGGGTGAAATGCTACTTAGTGGATTAAAGAAAGTCATAAATAAATCACACAGCCATAAGCCATCCCAGCGACCAAGTCTGACCTTTCCCCTCCTAACAGCCAATCTCTCTCATTCCACTCATCTAAGGCTAGRCTCATCTAGCTGCTAAATTACCCAAGTTACAATGCTCTGTCATTGGACCTACAATCCCAARTTTCAGAGCTAGCCAGAGGCAAAGGAAAAGGGAAGTGAAATTTCCACYTTCTCCAACTAAGATCTCCAAAAGGAGCAAGTTGAGCTTATTTATACCTTGCTTCTGGTAATCTATCAATAAAATATTTTACAGAATCATTAAAGTCAGGGAATACCAATTTCAACTTCTAAYATGGACTGCAAGAAAAAAAAATGAAGTAAGCTTGTTTTGGACAGAACAGCTCCCCGTTCTCAGCACATACAGACTGGAAGGCAACATTTTTGTGCTAACATTTAATCAGCGTTAAGTGCAAAACTGTCCACATCAGCTCCCACTCCATCCCCTGAAGAGCACAATACTCATCACATTCCTCTCACCCTGGCATATACTCTATGACAACTGTAAGCCTATGGTTTAAAGGTCCAACACAAAGACTACTCAYGGCTACAGGAAGAAAACAACTTCAAGATCTTCCAATAGAAATGTGATTTATTAGGTGAAAATCTTCAGCTATCCTAAGAAAATGTGCTACCCACTACATTACAAAGGAAGACTAAATAATGCAATTTACTTGGGTCTTCCCTCACTCCCAGACCCAACAGAAACAAGAAAATAAATTTCTTTCTAATTTGCAAAGGGAATTTCCCTCCTGCTCCTAAATCTGGGAACAGTCAGCTGACTAAAGATTTCTAAAGGTGTTTACAGTCAATCAGAGACACTAGACTAAAAATTGTATTACAGTGCAACTATCCAGTGACTCTGATATGAACTATGGATAAGATTTAGAAGGAAACTCATGACAAATCTGAAGAGTTTCATTAAAGATATCAGTTAAAAGTAATAGCCCCCAAAGTTATTTTCCTCCTAACAATGTTTTCTGAGAAATGGTTTCATCTGTCAGGAAATGACTGGCTCTCAAACCAAACCTATTTCAGATTAGCTTCCTGTTTCAATAGTACTACATAACCAAAATATTCCTCTCCCTATTCTACCCTAATACCAAACTGGCTAAGCAATAACTATCAAGGGCTTTTACAGTATCAAGCATTTTTTTCCCTCCTCCAAACTTTTCCTCCCCTGGCTCTACAGCCAACAAAACTGGACACTAACAAAAAGAGGCATGATACTGTAGACAACATGAAACTCCATCAGCTGTAATGGCTGAAGATGTTTAGCCTTATACAACTAACAGAAATCATCTTTTGCCTAGAAATGTACGTAACAGCTAAAAAATGGTTTCAATGTTTGTTTCCTAGCTGTTAAGTCAAAACAGGGCGAAACAGCAAAGACCAAATAGGGCAAAACCAAGTTAAAAATTTTTTTTCCTGCATTCTAGTCAAGATCTTTCCACAAGACAAAATAATCTTTGCATTCCCTCTTACAGCCATGTCATCTCAGGTTTTACACTGGCTTGGCTGCTATCTAGTCTAACCATTTTATCRTTGTCATGGAGAAATGAAACACTTTCATCAAATTGCTTCTCATGTCTTCTAATATGCTTATTCAAATAGCTAGATCACAGAATTTTTAACCATCAAACATTTTCCAACCCTTAAATTGAAACACCTGCTTCTCTTTAGATAGTTCTGAAAGTCTTTAMTATCACTAAAAGGGATTATTATCACCAGTATTTTATACAAACACTGTTAAATAGCCATTACATTTCTGAAGTCAAGGACTGAAAAGTTAGATTGTGTAAGATCTACTTGTATTTCTGCAATACCAGTTCCTTGCATATGTGCACCACGATCTGATGTGATCGCTACAATGACCAAATTGCACAGCTTTTACCCCAGCTGCTTTGGAATTTATGCTCTACTATCTCAAAATGTTGTTATATATTCCCTTCCAGCTCTTTCTCCTCATATACAGCCTTATTCCTAGTGCCTTAGTTTTGCAAGGTTACCTTGGTAGCCCAATTCAAACCACCTGTTTCACACATGCCAAAAACTGAGGAATGCTTCATAAAGCTCATCATCTTAGGTCAGACATCATGTTATTCTTCAAGTCAACTAAGATGCAATAACTTTAACCTCTTTTTTTAACTGAGCTACCACTTCAAGACTAGATTTTATTTAACTGCCTCCTTTGCTGCACAGGGTCAAGGGATTAATATGATGATGCAATACACTCCCTGCCAGCTAAGCTAGCAGAAGCAGGCTCTACCATGACAGATGGGGGGAAGGTAATTAYATACATTCTTTAGTACTGTGAAAGGCATTCCATTATCAAGGAAAATTTGAGTTCCAAAAAACCTACAGAAAATTAATGCAAGCCACACCTCTAACATATCATTGGAGGTATTACTAGAGACTACTTAAATAACACTAAAAAAAGAAAAGCTTCTAAAAACATTTCAAACACAGGAAAATRGTAAACGCTTGAAATGTAAACTGCCGTTCTCCTTGCAGTTGTGCTTAAGAAACAAGAGATGGGAAGAAAGGTTAASTACATGAATACAGATTTTTCCATTAAAATTTTTTAGGATATTGGACCCAGGAATAGAAGCTGGGTCTCACAGGCTGAAATTCAGCTTCTTACCTTCTCTTCTTAAAACCYTCTTTCTCAATTTAGGTATGAAAATGGATCATGCTACATTTACTTTCTGTAACTTTACCACAGGTGAAAAACTAACTCTGTGCTGTAACTGCAAGCCTGAGGCACCAAAGTACTGCCACACAGATTAACTATGGTCTGGAAGAAGCACATTACTTTTGCTGAGCATAGCACTCAAGTTAATAAGCCTCGATTACCTTGAGCTATCTCCCTTATAGATGTGCAGTCCTCAAATTGGACTGTATAGCGGAATGCCAGGTAGATTTTGAAGAGTTCAGTTACATCAAAGTATAATATTTAAATTCACATTAAGCCTGACTGGATCCATTTGTTGTGACTGCATGGCGCAAGCCAGCACTCTAGCAGTAGCCTAATAGGCAACATGCAGCACTGCGTTTGACCAGTATGACTCAGTTTGAACTCTTTCAGTGCAGTTTTGAGAAATGCCATGCACATGCTGGTACCACAACTTTCAATTGGAAATAAGGAGTTCAGCACTTCTCCAAATCTATATCCAATACTATAGATATTTCAGATTAGGCCCTCAAACAAACAAAAAGCCCCAATACACCAACAACCCCTCAAGAATTCCAGCTCAAATAACGACAGAGCTTTTATAGGTCCCTCCTGCTCTGGGAAACTCGATACTAAAGGATATACAAATATTTAACCTGTCCTGACTTCAGTATTTTGCAGAAAAAAAAATTGGCTACACTGAAATCTTTTCTCAGTTCTTTTGAAAGCAATTACTGATAACTTTCTCCAACTATGACTGCATTACAGGTAGTCTTTTGCTTGAGGTGTTTTTATAAAGATTTTGGAATTCAGTTGCTAAAGTAGATTCTGTTCAAAAAAGTCCACAATATTTACAGTACTAAAGGATTCTGTAAAAACAGCTGTCTTCACATGAGGTTGTGGGTCCTTACATCATAAAGACCATTTTATGGTAGCTGGTAAAATAAAGCACCTGATACCATTATCTATTTTTACAGAGAAAACTATAGAATGCTTTCACATATAAATTTTTCAGAATAGACAAAGTAAGATCTCAAGTAGCTTTTAAAGCACAACTAGAAGTTGGTATTTCTCCACACAATTCTATTCCAGAAGTGTGTAGCATTGCCTAAGCAGCCATGAAGGAAATTATCCGAGTTAGTCATAGCTTATTAACTTAAACTCTGTGCTCAGCARCTGCTGATACCTTGATTTTTCAAGACAGAAAATAACACTAACTCAAATAATTTCCCTATGACAAAAMCCACCTTCAAAATAGTATTTATTTTGCAGCTCATATTTATCTATATACTTACAACCATAATTTACAGTTATCTCTAATTCACCAATCAATACAGTAAGTTTAAACTCCGTATTTTTCTCCCTTCTATTACACACATTTTGTCAYGAGAAACACGGCTATCAAAGGATACATACCTACATCCAGACCTAAATAAAATACAAAACCTATAATGATTGTGATATATTAGCYACGACATTTAAAAGTGAACAGAGTAAATAAGAACAAAACAAAACATACTTACACGGACTAACGTCTCTGTATCTGTTTCGATTTCTGTTTTCTGGATATTTTGCAACTCTGTGAGGGTAGTCACTGGATTTATGTCGAATTTCCTTTAAARGACAAAAATTCAGTTTAGTTAAAATCAGTAAGCAGATTAAGGCTAGTGTTTTACAAATCCTATGCAAGACTTTCAAGGTTACTAATTATTAACATTTTTAAACTAATTTTCATTACAGCTTATGTTATTTTCACTCATGAAACCTGTGAGGCACGCAGCCAAGCTGTGCCATTTACACCTTTCTAGGTTTGGTTACCAACACAAAACTAACCTAAGTACAACTTGGTAAGCAACTGATGTAACAGAAACAAAAAGAATATCAGGTACTTGTTATGTTCACAGTTTACCTCATAGACTTGCATGTTATCTCCCATAGCAATACGGGAGTCAGATAAACTAACAACAGTATRCCAGTTAGCTCCTCTACACCAATCGGTAGCATAAATCTGCACGACAATAATTCATTTAATGACTTTATGGCTTCTGTAACAACCACAAGACTACTGCAGACAGTTTGATGGTTCATATAGCTGTAATTAATATATGAGGGAGCACTTCTAAATTCACAGCTGTCACTCTATATCAATACGAGATCACAGCCTGCTTCTCTCCCAAGCATTAATGCAAACCTTTTGATAATCTGCATTTGGAAGGCTTTCAAACATACAGATATGCACACTATTTTAAGGAATAATACTATTCACACATTCTGAATGATGAGTTTTATTTATCTTTTGCCTCTAATGAAAGCAGAGCATCCTTTCCACAACTTCACCTTCAAAGAACACTAAGATGTATAGATTTATCTAATGCGCTCAACCATGAAAACTCAACTAAGGTGTTACTGACAAACAGCTTCCAGTGAATCTAACTGTGCCCTTATATTCTGTACTGATGCCACCTCAGAAGATTTGCTGTAAAATATAGAATTTAAAATATTTTATTTTGAAATTTACTTGGTTTTAGATGTTGCTGCTATATAAAATCATTACATATTAAAATACATTTAAATTCCCCTTTACAACTAAGCATTCCTTTGTCTTCTTTATATGTTCCCACCATCACAAACAAGGTCTTCTCAAACTCCGAGGTAGTCAGAGTTTGACTGTCATTATCTGAGCATACTCTCAGATAATGAACACAAACAAAAAGTCTTTAATAGAAATCTAATATGCACAAGGAATCTCCATCTATTAGTGTTTATCCTGTGATGTTACTTTAAATGCAACAGCAGCTTATAAAGACCCTAAACCATAACATAGAGCAGTAACAGTTCCTTACATGTTTGTATAAAAATCACTTGATCACATGATTAAATTTTTATTTTGATGCAGCACATTGAGCTAGAGGAGAAGACAAGCTGCAAACACCTTACAACCTTTGGGAGCAACTACATGCATGGTCAATAAACAAATCTGTTAAGCATTCACTACAGCATTCCTAAAAATGTAAGTTTTGTATTATTTCATTAAAAATAAAATATGTTGCGCCCTTTTAATATACCAACATCCTCTGTCAACAACAGCCTGCTAATTTGGTCATGAGATATTAGATCAGTTAAAAATACTAAACAGTAATGCAGAGAGGTACTGTGATCAACAGAAGCAAATCTAAGGAAGACTAGCTCTAAAATCAGTTTCCTTTAATATGATCTAGCCTTCAYAAATTAGAGAAACAAACGAGATACTAAGTGTAATATAAGACATATTACACAAGAAAAACTTGCACAAAAGAAATAAATGGGGGAAAGAGTGTTACTTATTCAGTCCTTAATTCAGACTGGACAGAAGCTCCAGGAGTCAGCACAAATACTCCCAGCTTTAATAAATTTTACAAGTCTTCTCAAACACATGGAACTGAACAGCAAATATACTGAGCTGGTCTCAGCAGAAAGAGCAAGAAAACCTTAACACACAATTGCTTTTTTTTTCTTCAGAACTTTTCTTCAGAGAAACTTATACCTCCCATTACAAGCATAAGCTTCCTACACACCACTGCCACAGGAAAACGTATCATAGGAAAATTCAGTGTAAAAACAAGTAGTTGGCAATTATTTTCTGTGAGTTTGTGCGGTGTAAGAACAGCATTTCCTTGTTTTGCTTTAACAGATCTGTACTCTCTGATTTTAATAAAAAACATTTACATTAAGTATACTGAAAAAATCCTGAGTTTGCAGACCTACAAAACCAGGAAGTGGTAGAATTTTAATGCAAAGTCTTTATTCAAGAAAATCATACAAAATAGCTGTAAGAAAAACCAGAGAAAGTCCATTAAGAAGTTTTGCAGAGCTTAAAATACAATTTCCTCTTGAGTTTACTTCCCCAAGCATAATTGAGTATTATTAGTATGACCCTGGAAAGCTAAATTACCTTGCTTACTTAGTCTGGATATACCAGACATAACATGAGAGTACATTTTCACCTCATGAAAAATAGTTTGCAGAACTCTTCCTACATGCTTTAGCACAGTAATTCTACATAACTTTTTCTGTTATCCCCTGTTAAATCCAAAGCACTGYTCTGTTCCATAACACATTTAGAAAGAATTTATTCAAAGTACACACACAAATCAAATGCACAGGTGATTTAACAGAGAAAAAGCACAAMCTTTCGTTAGCAAAGCGGACTTTTGTTTTGGGTCACTTTCTTCTCAGTTGTGAAGGTARTAGAATAGTATTTATAGAATAATTTTAGACAATGGACTCAAAGCATATAACTGAGGCCGTTGCTAATCAGTGCTGYTTCGGGGGAGGGAGGAGGGGGGAAGCAGCAGCTTTATTTTTTGTGAAACGATCGAGCTGCTCCTGCTCCGGCACCGGGTGCATTAGGGCGGCTGCGACGCGAGGGGCGTCTTAGAGCGAGACGGAAGCCGAGCAACCACTTCGCAGTCAATTAGCCGGAGAAGCGGCGAACTGAGGGACGATGACAAGCGCTGGCCGGGTCGATATTATTAGATACAACTTTCCACCCAGCCTGGGAGGCGCGGGGAAAACACCCCCAGCTCAGCTAACCCTCCGCTCTCACCACCGCCGTCAGCCCCTCCGCAGAGAGGCTGCTGCCGCTGCGCATGCGCAGCGCGCCCCACCGGCCGCCCGCCCGCCGCGCGCGTGCGCGCCGCCAACACAGGCCGCACTGCACATGCGCGCTCCCCTTCCCTCAACCCCTCCCGACAGGGGAGCGAGGGAGGGAACAGAGAAGGAAAAAAAAAAAAGAAGAGAGGGGGGGAAAAAAAAAAGCAAGCGCTCTCGGAGCATGCGCGCCGCCTGCCTGCAGTTTCGCTGCGCGCACCTGAAAACCAGCCGTGGCCCAACGACTTCCGCTCCCCGCGGAGGCAGCTCACAGCGGCAACGGGCGCCGGTGGCCCGCGGCGCCCTGTTCGCACCCTCCCCGCTCCCCGCCGGCTGGCAGAGGGCCGGCGCCGCCCTTCGCTCACCAGATAACGTGCCTGCCAGTCGTTAGTGGCATCGATCTCCTGGAACTCCTGCTCGATGGTGGCGGACATGGCGGCGGCCGGAGCGAGAGAGGCCGCCGGAGGCCGACAGGCTCATGCCCTCCGCCGCACGCCGCCCAGCACACAGGAGCGGCGGGCGCGCTGCGCTCCGCCGCCGCCACCACCACCGCCGCGCGCGCACATACGCTCGCAACGGGTCCCGCTACCGCCGGCGCCGGGCGCATGCGCGCCCCCGCCTACCGGCCCGCCGGGCCACGCCCTCGGGGAGGGGAGGGAAAGCACCTGGTGTGACGTCACGGGGCGGGGCTCGGATGGGGAGGGCGCGCGCAGGTGGCCGCCGACAGCGGCAGCGTAACGGCTGCGGCGGCGTAACGGCTGCGGCGGCGGCGCCTCGGAGCAGGGGCGGCCCGGCCGGGGCTCCGGGGGCTTCGGGTGCCCCTCGCCGCGTCTGGCCTCTCCACGCCACAGCTCGGGGTGGGCGGGCGCTCGGCGCCGTTCCGGCTGTAGCCCCAAAGGTGCAGCTGCGGAAGGATCTTGCGATCAAAATCCAGTGTGATTTCAGGCAGAGAAATAGCGCATTTTTAGYCACAATCGGCAGCGCAGCGCGAATCACGAGTCCTTGACCCCGTTTCGTGCTGTCCCGATTGAATGGACTGCGTTCAGCATGTGCTTTCAGTCTCGCACGCATCATGTAGCTCGATGCCATTCAGCTTTTCCACGCTGCCTATTTTAAAAAGCAGAAGTACGAAAATACAAATGTGTCAGACAATCAAATCACTGTAACTTATATTTCTGTTGCAATCTTAAAAGCAGAAATACAGAAATGCAAAACACACCAGTCCTCGGTGATTGCTTCAAAAAGAAAGCCCCTTATGAAACAGCTTCACAAACATTTAGCACAATTAAAGGTCATACAAAGTTTAGCAAGGGCTCAGTTGCTCAAGCTTCAGGGAAATCTGCTTTACCAATTAACATAATAGAGAAGTGCTTTTAGCTCTTCAGGCAGGGGAGCTGCCTTTCAGACCTCTGCCCAGATCCCCGACTAACATACAGGGATTGCAAAATTCATGATGTTAATTAGTGCAAGAAAGGAGAAGATGTGTGCTTATAATTTTTTTTTTTTTGGAAACAGATTTCTCTTTTCCACATCCAAATATCTGCCATCAGTTGTTGCATTTCCCTCCTGTCTGGGGGCTGCAATGCAGTAAAATGCTCCAAATCCAGCAGCTGAGGCGCTCTCTCACATTATATAGCTGAAGTCATTATTTTTTACAGCTTTTGGGGGACAGTGCATGATGTGCCTCTGAAGCCTAGCTGACACATCAGTAGGTTCATAATGTGTTTTCCCAGACACCTGGATGAAATCCTCAGTAATTTTTCCTTGAATTGCAAGTCCAGACTTTGAAAGATGTGGCAAGATTAGCTTTTCCGGATCTTTCTGCGTGCGAGACAGAGGGACAGGTTGTCGGTAGTTTTGCAGGTGTGTTCTCATTAATGAAAACGCTACATGTGACTAGTTATGAAATACAAACAAGAGAACAGCTCTGATTTATGTTTCTGATGCAGGAGAACAGAGAAAAGTTTAAGTGCCCATCCTCATTCTGAAGATTCTTTTTAATTAAAAAAAAAGGAAGTTCTTTACATCCATATTTCAAAGCACAAAAAGTGTTCTTGACCTCCAGGAAGTGTGATCTTGCACAGGCTGTGTGTAGGACAGTAAACAGATGTTCAGAAACCGTCTGTGAAATAACAAACCTCGACTTTTCTCTGGGCATGAACTTGCTGACTGCTCTGCATTTGAAGGTGAATGGCAAAACTTAGTGCATGCAGCACAGTGTCCTTTTGTACCCTCACCCTCAGGAGCTCTCAGGCACCACGAAGCTGTCTGACACGCAGATGCCAGCCAGAGGAAGCCCCCACCACTGTCCCGTCCTCGCTGCGGAGAACAGAGTGACATTGCCTGGTGACATGTTATTTTCTCTTCGTTTCAGTGCAAAAGCCCGGGAAGGCTTGGAGGTTGCTTGCTGCCCTGCGGCGTGGGAGAAGACATCATGCTTGGGTAAAGAAGACGTCACGCTCGGGTCCAAGGACGGTTCCATCAGCTAAGGAGCGCCCGGGCATCTCAACTGGGCGCCTCATTGAGGTGTAGGGGAGTTTTGAGAAGGATGCAGGAGGAGCAGGAGTTTTGATGCAAAAGCACAGGATTTCTGCTCTTCTGATAAGCAGCTRTGTATTAGAAGCTCGTGCTTGTCTTTGCTTATGATAACTGGGGATGTAGTTGATACTGTGAAAGCAACTTACTTACAGTACTAGGAGTCGGGGTTTTATAGTAGCAGTTATGTTTAGAATCTGTAATGCGAACCAGTGCCTAGAGACAGCTCACGCAAAAGTAAAGTAACTGTTTATTAATTGTGATTTATATGTGGATTAGAAGGGCATTAACTGGTAAATCAGGGAGTTTCTGGAAAAAATGCTGTCTTTTGATCTTTGATTATTATTTTTTACTGCAAGTATTCTGAAAATGTACCAGTTCTCTGTTTCCTGGGAACTAAGCCCAGGATAAGCCCAGGGCTACAGTTAAAAGGTCTGTAGAGGAAAATCGTATCTACAGTACAAACTCAGTACACTCATTAGAAAATTTTATTTTTTTGCCAATAGTATCTTCCAGTTCTGTACTAGTTGTGCAGTTAACCTCAGATGAGCTACTATACAAACCCTTAAACTCTTGAGATAGCATAAGACATAGGCACAGGGGGATAATGGAGTTGCTGGAATGTGTGGTACATTGTTATTATTTTCTGTCTTACTATAAATATAAGCAAATAGTTATTTCAGTGTTTTCCTGTTAAATATTTGCCTTGATTTGATAAGCCTCTTGCGCGCTGGCAAACAGATAGTCATCCCAAGGGAGCTGCTATCCACAGCAGTTCTGATCTCAGAATTGCTTTTTGTKCCCTGGAGAGAGTTATGTGCTCTGTCCAGTATTGTCGGCACAGCAAATATAAAGGTTCTTATGCTTGCTCATCTAAACGGAAAAGACCAAGTAAGGTAACTTTTAATGGTGTTTTCCCAGTGACCTTGGCCTAACAATTAACTTTAGTACCTCTCTGGAGTGGACTAAGGGCTTGTTCCTCCACATTTTCATTTTTGGGTCATTCACTGGAAATTACCAAAGTATCACTCATTGGAAATGATCTGTTTTGTGCTGCTTTTCTGAGAATCATTTTGGATATTGGTAGATGAAGAAAAAGTTCTTCCCTGAGGTGACTTTATTCACAAATACACTCTAGGTCAGTATTAGCCTTTAAGGAATAAAGCTGTGATGTGCTGAAGCTCGCCAGGATGCGAGAGCATGGGAACATATCGTTCCTGATTTAAGTCTTACGGCTCAAGGCCTAAAGGACAAGTGGATCCTCCCTTCCCCCAAAGAGCTGGATAAGAATGGAAACCCAGAAGGGCTGGGCACACTTCTGGCATCTGGTAGAGAGCAGGGGAAGCTGAATAAAAGGGTCGATGGTCAGAATAAAACAAGAGTTCTTTTATTCTGTGCCTGTAGAGTGGAGCCTTACTATTCCAGACACTTGAGGACTGTATTCCTTGTTCAGAGGAACGTGAAAATGCCATCACTGAAAATGTTTGCCAATGCAAATACCCTTCTTCAGTTATACTTTTGATTCCTTCCCCCTCAGTAATATTTTGGCATAAAACAAAATTAATAAAATAACTCAAAAATATATGTAGCAAATTAAAAATACTTGTAGCAGCAACAGTGGCAGACACAAGCAGCCCTGACAAGTTAGTATTTGGCTAAGCAAATCTGTCCAGCCATAGATCCACAGTAGCGATAGTGTCCAAAGTGAACACACTTTGGACAAATTTGGAAAAATTGGCTGTGTTGTAAAACTAAAGGAATTACAGAGGCAATAATTATGCTTTGACAAGAAGAACAACCCAGTCTGTTTTATAGACCAAAGATTTTGTGCCAGTCCATATGACATTGCACTCCTATGGTGAAGCTCAAATAATTGTGGAGTGTGATGAGGAAAACGCAGCTGGCAGAGGTGCCGGAATGAGCGAATGGCCAGGAGCTAGCAGGGAAGGCAGCAGTGTATCTGACAGGTAGGAAGGCGTTCATCTCTGCTGTGCTTTGTGAAGGGCTCTTCCAGCAGCATAAGCTGTGATGGGCAGCTGGCTGCCAAACTTCATGCCTGTGAACCGGTGCGCCAGGAAGGGTGTTCAGCTGCAGGAAGCGGTGAATAGCAAGTTATTAAGAGAGAGATGACTCCAAGTTATTATTCATGTTGTTTGTAGAGTGGATCTTGCATGTTGGGGACAGTTTGTGTACGTTGTTTTTTTTCCTCTTTGCTTGCTAGTCCTAGCTATAGTGACATTTATTAAAATTGTAGTTTGCAAGTCAGAAAGTCTAATTCAGTGAGCAAACAGAATGGGTTGATGCTGTCATTCCACATTCCTGGTTGGAATGGAAAATTTTACTTAATCGCTGGTGCCATTAATTAAAGCCTCTTTAAAATTGGTGGATTTTAAGTTAGGTGGTATTTAAATTGCATTTAAATTTAAGCCTTGGGATTTTTTACTAGAAACTGCATAGTCGTATATAGAAACTGCCTGTAGATGACATGAAGATTTCATATTGAAAACTTGCAGGGAGTTCCAATTGTTGAAGCTCACTAGTTTACCAAATTTTAAAATTATTTCCTCCTCAGATTTATTAGGGTCGCTCTACGTTTAGACCATTTCTAATCTCACAGTTATTATTCCAAAGCATTATTTTACATWACTGTATGATGGTTAAAGAGGTGGCTAAGTACAGTTCTGAAAACAGCTTTATGTTGCTTGGTAAGTCTTTAACTCATGTTCTCTCATAAGTTTGAAATCATATTATCATGATCTTCTAACTTGTCTATAGCACAGTCCCTGAGTTATAATGGATCCATGCTTGATTATACATGCTATTCTCATCTGCACTTAAGCTTATTTTCCACTTTACGAAATTAAGGACATTCTTTGAATTTCAGTGGAAAAGATCACAATGCACTACTGTTATCACTGTTATTACTAGGACAAGTTCTTGTAAGAAAACAGTATTTTGGCAGAAGATGATTTTGTACTGACCAGTATCAGTAAATGTTTCTGTATAAATTTATATTCTTAATTTTATGTTCCATTTTTTCACTACGGTTTCCCAGCATCTGGACATAGCAATTATATCTATTTGCCCTTTTTTTTTTAATAGTTTGAAGCAAAGTTCTAAAAGTCTTTTTGGCAATGTAATTTAAGATTGTAATCTATTTTGTAATTTATGCTTCTGCATTAGACAACTTGAAGTGCCCATAACAGGAGAGGGTTTTCTTTTGCTATTACCTGTAATAATTATTTAAAGATCATACTGTTACCAATTTCACAGCAACTTAAATCCAACATGTGGTAGTGAGCCTTCAACAACGCTTTTGTCTCCATAGTGCAATCAGAGGTAGCTCTGTGCAAGATTTGAGAAAACTTTGTCTGTTTTTAAATAGACATTAATATATCTGATTTCATACCATTTCCCGTATAGGCTTGTCCTATTGAGATAATCAACAGCCTTGTGGAAGCCACATTCTCTGAGTCACTGTTTTGATGGCAGGGCTCCATGAATGTGTGGCTACAGTTTTGTCTGCTGAGATGTTCTGGGGTAGGTTATATAGAGGAAAGTGTTCACACTTGTTAATTTATGAAGGCATTGAATTCTTCTAAGGACCACAGAATACTAGATAATTTTTTTCAGATCTACACTTACAAGTTTGGAGGAAATAGACTTTGCTTGTTGGTGGCAATCAGCCATGAAGAAATTGCTAGTTTGTCAGGCAGTATGTTTCCTTAATGAAAAATATTAGTAGTGCATGTAAAATTTATCTTTCCTTTTGTCTTTGATAAAGTGTTATAATAATGCATTTGAAACTAATCTTCCAAAGTAAGGAGTCTTACAAAAATCTGTATTTTGGATAGCAATTATACTACAGTTTCTGAATACCTGCTCTGTGGTGCAGGCATTTAAAACCTGTAATTCATCTTCTCGTGGCATATGAATTGCTGTAATTGCCACGCCAGTTTGTTTGTTTTCCCAAAGGAAAGAAAACGTAGTAAAAGAAGGATCCATAGCAGAAGTTTTCCAGTTGGAATGCTGTCAAAGTCTTTAACATCTCATTTTAGCCAGTGGAACAGTTCCAGCAGTTCAAGTCATGACACTACTACTTACTGGAATTAATAACTTGGGTAGAAAAGCATACTTGTACAGCATGTGCTCAGTATTCAAATGGGTGTATCAAATTCTTCGTGTCTTTTGACACATCTTTTACATCTTTTTCACAATATCTCACTGCATCCATAGAGATGTCACTAGACATTAGAAGATACTATTTTATTTTTTAAAACCTTGTGATACCATTTCTCAAATAGACCACTGCAGCTTCTTTAGTGGCAGGCACTAGTAATTTGCCACAAAGAAAACCACTTTTTAAGAGGTCCTAGTTCACCTTTTTTTTTTATCTTGTCACACTTTCAGATGAGAAATGTCTTGGTTATGTCAGATCACTCAGAGACAGATTCCTCTCCAGACACTAACTAAGGATAAAATAATTTATTTACTTAAAAAAGCAGACTTGCAGTAATGGAACAATGTTACAAACAGATAAAGTAACAAAGCATGCTGTTAACATTATATTTATCAACAAATATCTTCCAAAGTCACTTCAGTGTCTCAGCTAACTTCTAGCTCCCTCTCTCTTACACTGCTTTTGGAACCTCTATTCACCCGATGTGGATTTTCCTTGTCTGGGATGGCTGTTTCCCTCTTTACCAGCCTCCTTTGGGCACTGAAAAGGAAAGGAGGGACACAGAACAAAAGCTAAGAATTTTCTTGTATCCCACTGGAAACAAGACCTGCTTAGTTTTGCCCTTATTTTTTCCTGACTAAGAAAGATTTATCTGAATCTTATGATTAGATTCTTTAAAGTAATTCTGTGAGGAGGGGAGTAGAATATATGACTACCAAAGGCCATCTGCCTACCTCCACCTTTGCTCTTCTACTGCATATTATAACCACCACACTCTTGATTTCACATTCCTTCTCCCTTGACACATTGGTAATGCCTTATATATAATGTTATGAGACGTAATAAATGCACAACTTAATTTCTACTTTCAGAATTTCTTTTCCTCCTGTGAATCTGCTATAAAGAATATATATGACACCAGCAGTGGTGAAACTACAAATGGGGTACATTATTCGTGAAACTCTGCTGTACATACAGTCTTTGTTCTATGGGTTTTCCCTGGGAAACAACACAAACCCTGTCATACCAGTATTTCTTGATCCCATACAAAATCATAAGGATCATTCTCATTTAACTGCCATCACCCTTGGAAAGTAGGATGAGGCAGATACAGCTCTGCATCAGCTGTTGCATCTAAATCCACTGTCAAATATGCATTAACACTGCGTGATACCTATACAGAGTATACAGAGTTCTCCCATAGCAAGTGGAATAAATGGTGAATATCTTTGGAAAGGAGGTTCCAAAGAAATAATTCAATGATTACGTTGTTAAAACCTATATATATGCCTCTCAGGATAACATTAAAAATTTCCCTTCTTGTCTTTTAACCTCCCACTCTTTCCTAAGGGAAAAAGTATCATAGAATCGGTAAAGCTGGAAGGGGCCTCTGGAGATCATCTAATCCAACCCTCAAGCAAGCGGCTCATATGGGGATCAATCCCATGACCTCAGCATTATTAGCACCATGCTCTAACCAACTGAGCTAAATCTAACCCATTATCTTGGAATTATTTGTCCAGAGGAGTAAATCACTAATAGATTCAATAATAGATTAGATCACTGAAATCTATGCTGCAAATTAGAATAACCACATTACTCTAATTTGGAACTTATATGCACAGAATTTTATCTAATTGTTTTATAACATAAATTGCATTCATATATATGTATTTTACATCTACCAAACATTACGGGAAGTCATGGGAATTAATTAACTAGGACTACCAAGTGATGAATTATATCTTTTTTCCCAATAACTTTTAAATATTTCTGTAAAGAGTAAGGGCAGATATACCACTTTGCCTTTAGCTGCATGAGGAACTCTGTGAAGTTTTCCTCTTTCAACATTAGAAAATAACATTGCTGGGGAAAATGGAAAAAATATTTTAATGTTTGACTAATCTGTGCAATTCAAGAGACAATGGATGAATAAATATCAAGCACAGAACATCTCTATTCAGCATTTTGCATGCATGGATACTCTGTGCCTAATATTGGTATATATTGATATCATCTTTGCCTGCCATCCTCCCACGTAGCATGGCAGTATGCTGTGAATTCTTTTTGTATTTGAGATGTCTCAAGGTGATCTGTTGGGCTCAAAAGTTATGCTCAGTACTTAAGGACAGTACTTCAGCCACTCACCAAAGATGCACAAACTGTATTTCAGCTTGATCAAAAGCAGTTTTTGGGGKTTTTTTTTGGGTTTTCTTTTGGAATGGTGACTAATTGCATGGTTAGAAATTATGTCTGTTAGGCATACATTGCTTACTCAGCAATAGGGAATGTGAGTTACCTGGGGCATGAAGCAGTTGCTAATAATTAGTGTCACTTCTCTGGCCTTTCTTGAAAAGAGTATTCATTGTTCAGCAGTTGCTAATAGGCACCCTAAGTAGAGCTGTGTGGGAATGTTCAAAGCGCCGTTATTCCGAAGGCATGATGTGCACATGTCTTAAAATACTCAAGTGCTCTTTTGAATGGGTTCATATGGTAGATGCTCTCTTAGCTTTGGACTGGGTTTGCTTTGACATGTGTCTAGAGTTTTCACTTTAAATGTCTGTCACAGCACAAACATCCACTGTTCCTATGAGACCAACTGGCCATGCTAATTAGTACAAGAAAGTCCATAGAAAATAGACCAACAATGTGCAGACCTTATTCTTGTCTTGTAATAGTGAAGTTTAGACATAATTTAATTGAAAATATGTAAGCAGGAACTACAACCTTAGAGACTTTTTGTACTAACCCTTTAAGATGATGCAAATTCTTTGCTGACTCTAAAAATTGTTTTTTTGGGTTATCTCTCCTGATAGTAATGCAGATTTCTCCTTGTTATGATTCAGAACTAAAAGCACTTCCGAGCTGAGACATGTGATGAGTAGAGAGGCCAGTGATGAATATAAAATACGTTAGGTCACAGCTTTCTGTTTGCATTGGGAGCATGCCCTTGTAGCTGACTGTAAAGCAGTATTTTTAATTAATGAGAATTTCACTTTTAGGGTGAGTGGTCTTAATTGAATGAAACAAAATATTTTCAAATTTTCCAGTGAATAGGAATTCATTAGCTCTTGCAGGCATTTATTGTCTCGGAATTAAAGTATGAATTTCCCTGGAATCTTGTCTGGAATTTCATTAAATATTCTTAATCTAGATGTTTCAAATGCTTTGGAAATAATGAGCTATTATTTTCAGAATAAATTGTAAGCTTCTTCAATGCAAGCCACATGACATAGACACATTGTAAACAATTAAATGGTCTCTGTGCCATATATGTCTTACCTAAAGGCTTAGATAGGTCTAAATAACCTAATTTGGGAGTTTGGATAAAAAACTTCTTTTCAGTCTTCTTTGTTTTATCCTCTTTGTTTTCTTAGATGCTAGAGGGCATAGGAGTGTTTAGGAGACTCTAGGGAATCTTCTGGTGTTTTCTCTACTGGGAACTAAAACCTTCCTAGACAAATATGTTTAGCTTCTCCTAAGCATGGTCTAATCAGCAAATAGCTTCTGCATTGTCTGTCTAACATTTGTTGATACGTGCTATCTGGGCTAGCTACGTCCTCAAGCTGTCCCTTAGTTAGGTTAATCCCACTTCATTATCCTAGCAGTTGTCTCACAAGATCTAAAAGCTACATAAAAACCTGCATCTTTCATAAACTGGCAATTCATAAACGCAACATGTGGAAATTGGAAATCTCAAGGAGTGGCGGCATCTATGCTACATAAAAAGAGATGAGAGTATTTTCTAACAATTTGAAAGCCTTGGCTATACAATGTCATATTACTGTTTCATTAATATTCCCAAAAGTCTAAAGCTACCATAAGAACAGGCACTTGCCCTAGCTGAGATTCCTGTTAACTCTAAAACATATTACAGAATTTGTTCTCCTGATCATGATGCCATAAGCACTCATTTTTAAACACATGAAATGGCCCAAAGGATTATTCTTATGCTAAACGTACAGGGTTGTTTGCAGGATGGACCCTGCGTTTGTAAAACTGCTACCCATGTAGATGCAAAAATCTATTAATCTCTTTTTTTCTGCTTAAATAAACAGCTTTTTTTCTTTTAGACAGGTGATCCTGTTGGATTTGTAGAATATATGGTTTTCCTAAAACATTATTTTTAAAGGCTATTTAGTCWATTATAGCTAAACAACATTTTAATGAAGCAGAAGTTTGTTATGCTTACCGGCAGCAAGAGTACTGATCATATAACAAGAGTAATGAGCAAGTTATTTCCATAGCTAATACTGCAATGATGACATCAGTGTTGTTGCCAGAAATCTTTCAAACTGCCTTGTACCACTTCYACCGCACTAGGAGTTCAGATTTTTCATACGCAGATATAATAAGCATTTAGTCTTTTTTGAAAGCAAAAAAAAAAAAGAGTTATTCCAAAAACATTTACTTCTGCTGATAGGTAATGCTGAAATTTTAATTTAAAGATTAGTTTAAAGTCCTATCTTTCTTTTATTTGAATAGAAAACAGCAGGGCCAGTTGCAGATATAAGCAAAGTAGGTAAGTTGCCTACAGAGGTGGATGTTCAGGATGGCAAAAAATCCCCATAAAGAGAAGGCAAGTTCCACTCTTTACTCTGCCAAGGCCTTTTCTCCTGTGGAGACGAAGACCACATATTTGAACTATTCAAGCTACACAAACAACTGATTTCTAATGCCTGCCAGCAAACTGACTCAGTGTGAGGGTTGCTAGTGTGCTCCTGCAGCAGTAGCAAACCTGACCCTCCTGACTCAGCAGTCCCATCTCTGTCCCTTCCCTTTTCCAGAGCAGCCGAGCCCTGGTGGTGAGGTGAGGGATGTTGCTTGCATGGTAAGGAGGGTGGGCAAGGAGAAATGGTGCCTCCTGAATCTGGAAATCAGAGAGTTGAGCCGCAGTGAAGAAAGAAGAGGGACTCTTCATCCCACTTGTAGGTCAGCCAGAAACCCACTGAGCCTTCTAAGCTGTCTCCCCAGCAGATCTCCCTCCATTTCCCTCTTCTTTCTTCCCCACTCTCTTCCTCATGCACTTCCACCTTCCACAAAAACCACCACGTCCTTTCTCATACATAGCCTGGCTAGTACTGCTGCAAAATTAAAATTTTCCTGCACTTGGAGAAGCTTTGAGTCAGCTCCAGTAACCTGCCATTTAAAATTTTCCAGTCTAATAAGCAGCTTACATTGAGCTGAATTTACATTTCTAAAATGTGAGAAAGGAAAACTCCAAAGAAGGGAAAAAATGATTTAGAGAAAATAGTTACAGTAATTTAAATGAAGTCACACTGGGGGTGGATGGCATCAAACAACACCCACAATAAGCCACCCTATGTAATGTGGCCCAGCCCCGCTTTGTGTGCCCTCGCTCTGCAGGGCCTCTCCTTCTTGGAGATAGAGGACTGCGGTCTGCACACAGTCTACGTCCAACGGGCTAGAGGCTCACGAGTGCGATCCCTGAGCAGCTGTGGGCTCTAGCAGGGGTGAGAGCATCAATGGAGGGAGACGAATGTGACAGACRGTCCCATATCCAGGACAGGGCAGGAGGGTTAGTTCAATTCTGTGCTGCAACTTTTACCATGGCATGAAGCTCTGAAAAAGCAGGTGCCAGGCTTCAGGCAGAGCAGGTCAGCCGGGAAAAAGGAGAATTAGTGCTATAAGGCCCTGCTCTTTCGCAGTTCTCCGGATCCTGTCTGACCCCACTGTCCAAATGACTGAATATTACTGTGATACTCACTGGTCTTGTGATACCCCTTTTAAAGGTGAGGAAAGATTCAGATGTTATCACTTACCACTAAAGGCATTAAAAGCTTCCATAATTTATAAAAAATGTAAATACTCATTCTGTGAGGCAACAGCTTTAACATTTGATTTACTACTGGATCACAATTGTAGTCTGCGAAGTCCGCTTCCACATTGGCTCTGTTTCTTTCCAGACATAAGAAAACAGATGGGGGAAAGTTATTGCTGCTAGGGCCTGACTTTTCTGTCTATTTGCACTGCCAAAACTCTCAAGGTCATCTATTTCACATTTTTACTCCTACAAGCTCTGTTTCTGTTTCCCAACCTGAGAGCAAGAGAGCAATAGCTTAAGGATAGCTCAGATGTATTTATGTGCCCTGAGATCAGCCTTCATACTGATCTGTTATCAATCCATATGGATTTCTTTCCTCACTGTCAATTTTGTTTTTCAGTATATTATTCCAATTTTCGCTTATATTCTTTYGAACATTTCTGGTTGAGAATAGTTTTCCATTCATAAGCCACTTAATTATATAACACCACTTGTGTTTCCCCTTATCTCATATGTGATGCCAACGATGACTATCCATGATTGGATAACTATTTTGCTGGCATTTCTTAGGTTGGTCAATTATTGGTTTGGTTACTTTGCCTTCTGGTCCAATATTTTTCATTATATGGTAAAATTCGTTTGAGATGGAGCTTATCTTTTCTTTACATCTGTGTAATAAAACTTTTAGGCAAACAGTAAGTTTTACTTTCAGATTGAGACATCCAATTGATTTCTAAACAAAGCAAATAATAACAAGTTGTAAGTGCAACTGTGATTGCAGCAGCAAGAAAGCACGATGACATATAAAGAGAGGTTCACTTTTCCACTTTCCCTAAACATATGTGGGAGTTTTATTCTCGCTTTACTCAACTAAAAACTTGGGGACTTTATTTACTCTCATTCCTGCCCATGAAATCTAATTTTGCTACTAACTTCTTCCTGTGATCTGCCAGTCATACCTACTAAGTGATCCTCTCGATTTGACTTACCCTTCATAGCCCTAATTTCTGTTATTCTTTTCCTGAACAGGAATTTATTCCATACCTTTTGCACACTGCTTCAATCACAAGTGCTTTCCTCTGAAACATCCACCTTTCTCATCTATAAGACATAGTGAGGATGTTGCGCACAGGTTACTTGCCAGCAAATAATTTAGACCTAAAATTTTCAAATTCTATTTAATCATAAGCTTCCGGATCCCAGAGCTAAACAACCTACTCAATGATTGTGTTTACTAGATTTTTTTTCCTGAACATAATTGCTGAATATTACTGCTTTTCATTTCCACAGTGTTTTAATCTAGGAATCTCTGAATTCTTAACAAACATTAATCTATGTCCTCTATGGACTATTACAAATTATTATGAATCCACTCTTCAAGTCAAGGAAAACAAGATACAGAAAAGTGCATGAATTTCACAAGGTCAGACATATCCTTCCTGTCAACACTGCTATTTTTAAGTGGTTTCAGGAATGGGATGTTTAACTATGCTATAAAGTGGTTACTGTTAGCATAATAATCAGTGATTGTCCCTAATGGATCAGTTTTCTAGTGCAGATAGGATTGAGGCATAGGATGGAGGTGGCCATAAAAGACAGACCTCCTCAGCCTCTATACTATGCTTATATAAATATTCTTAATGTGTATAACATGATTTACTTACTCTCTRGCAGGCCTTTGCATCTTTTAAAATCTCTCCCTATAGACAAGAGCATTTTTTTTACTTGAAGAAGGTAGTCAAAAGAAGAAAAAAATGAAAGCACTAACTGTATTTTCTGTAAATCCAAGGCATAGTGTGGTTCAATTTAAYTTAGTCTAGACAAAATACTGAACCGCAAATCTTCAAAAGTATATATCAAGATTGTCATAATTTATTATGGTCTTCTTCTGTACATGATCAAGCAAATAATGAGATTAAAATACTATGGTCTTTTCCACCTCATACATACCACATGATGAATGGTATGTTCAGCTTCAGCCGAACAGTAATAGGAAGCACACAGCGGTTTGCTGATAGCTGAATCCTAATTTATGGCTCAATAACTGGAAGTTGCAAATTTCCTGGAGTTTCTATGAGTTCAGGCATGYTTCCCATTACCTTGCAGCATGGCACAAAGCGTCCTAGTTACCAGCAGGAATGAGAAGATGCTTATGCTCCTCCTGTCCATTGCCATGGTGGCCGTCCATCACGACTGTGTAGCTTGTATTGTGCTACTGTACATCAACTTTTCTACTGCTTGGATAGTCCAGAAATGTAGTACGGAGCTACRGCACTCACTAGTTTTCAGTGCCTCAGTTTCTAGATTTGTTACAYCATTCAAAGAGGAATGTCCTGTTAGGCAGTCATCTTACTTCTTAATTTCAGTTAGCTTAAGATAAAAAGAAATTATTTATTCACAGAATTCAAAATAGGCAATAGGATTACAAAGAYTTCTGTAAGCCATAAGAAGTAAAATAAACATTTAAATTACATATACTGTTTCCAATAATATCCTTGATATCAAAAGCTCTGTCTTTCTATATATCTTATGCTCATGCTACATTATTAGAAAATATTTCTTTTTATGTGGCATATTAGCCTTTGTAGCCAACCTCTTTGGTTTGGTATAATTTGAAATCCTTCTGGGGAAGTTCAGACAGATTTAATCTTATTTCCACAAAATTTATTTCCTCTTAATGCAAGAGACGGTCTGGCCTTTTTTAAAAATTCAAATAAGCATTGTTTCATTTCCCAGAAGATATGAATGCTTCTTTGTTAGAACATCTGCTGTCATCTGCTGTATTGAGTGTCTGTTTAATGACTACTTGCTTTAACAAGGGTATAACTTGCCCCTTCTTCTTCTGTTTGGTGATGTTGATGTTTCAGCATAAGGTGTTTCCTCTATTGAACTTTAATTCTGTGTCAGTTGGTTCACTAATAAAAACACTTCATACGAATATCTGCATGGGATAAATGTTCATCTCATTACTGGGTGTCAACTGAAATCAGACACAATGGGAAATGAACACATTGGGATGCCAGTTCCCACATATTCCCTAGAATTTTCTATCCTTAAGTTAATGAAGATTTTGGGCCCAGTTCCTTAACMGCTGTAAACTGACCTACTTGCATGGATTCTAGAGCCTGAGGACAGGGCTAGGTTATATTTAAATAAATAAATGTGTGTTTTTGTGTGTAAAAATATCCCCCCAAAATGACAGACACTTTAGCTTACTAAACAAAAATGTAAGAAAAAAATTTAGTCTTGATTTGAAATGTACAATTTTTGTAGTGTCTTGTCAAGAAAAAGAAACCTTTTGGTTTCAAACAAAAATCTGCATTTGTGCCATATTTAAATATTTAGATATTTTAAAATACAAAACAGCAAATTTTGAAATGAAAATTAAATTAGCTTAAAATATTAAAAAAGTAAATGTTAAATTTTTCCTATTTATCTTCCAAGTGTAACACATTGATAACAGTTATTTTGTGATTCAGATAAGTTTGCCCTGCTCCAGCTATATTGATATTATTGACTGAAGAGATACATTAGAATTTGAGCATGAGAAAAGTATGAATTCACTAGTTGTGACACATACAGGGTCTTGACAAAGTAATTTTATTACTAAAAATTGCAAAATAATTGATTTTTTGACAGATGACTGACTAGAAACAATTCTTCTGGAAAAGAAATCTTTATAACTATAATCTACAGTAAAAGCAGCATGTTTCACAAAAATAGCACACAAAATCAATCCGACAGAGTTCTGTGAATTAAAGAACTTTTAAAACATCTTAATGTTTTTACTAGGATTGACTCTCCAGCTATTTGAATGAAGCAATAACTAAAGTTTCAAAGTATAAATGTCTCTAATCATGCTAAGAGAAAAAATCTTTCTCCTTAGCAATCCTAGTAAGTGCATGAATATTATTCAGATATGTTTGTTTATATAAGTGTTTCTCCTAAAACATGAAAAACTTAATAAGTTCTCTCATTACAGTACTGAGACTATCACAAATGATCAACTTCCCTTGCTTTTGCTTTTTATTACTTTTATTTTTATGTATTATTTAAGAAATACTGAAATCTTGACCAAAAAATTATGTCCTTCTTTGAGATATGTTGAGCATGGCCCTACAATCCGCAGTGCAGTTATCTCTAGGGGTAAATTGTGCAATACCAGTTCATCTCTAGAAATGGGAAAATACCACTCCCATTCTCTGATTAGCTCCTCATTTAAAAAAAATGCTTTACCTTTATGTCCAAATTTGTTGTCTTTTACCTCAGTTTAGCTCACTCTTTATCAGTTTTTAGTATCAGCAGTCTAAATATGAGTTCTACTAGTGTGTTAWATGCTTTTATGAAGTATGGTTGCATACAGTTCAGAAAAACAATGAAGTAATTTTTATGGAATGTGATAGCAGTAGCTTTATCAGTTACTACAGTTTACAGTTTGTGAAAAATAAATGCACTAAATATCAAATCCTAAACTGCCAGGTTTATCTCACAATCAGGTAATCATTTCTTTATCATTTTTTTAGTTGTTTAAAAATCACTGAACAAATTCCCTTCATCAAGTGGACTGAATTTGACTCCTTATTGCCAAACTACAAGGAGGTAGACAGAATCAAAACTCCTTTTCAAAATGATAAAACTGATCTCCGGTTAAAAGGGCAGATACAAAAAATGTTTGGGGAAAGATCTGAATCTGACATAAGAGAATTTGCACATATCTGATTTCAGGAAACATTACATCATGATTCTCTTCTTTAATAGCAGACTATGGATCCAGTTGAAAGCTGGATCCCCACTACAAGGCAATCAAGCTGTCCTAATGGCTTGAGCACTATTTTGGAACTGGTATAAAGTATAGTTATAGCAATTATAGAAGTGTGGTTTGCTTTCATTTATCATCATCTCATTGTTATTATTTATTATTCTCTCTAAGTGCATTTTACWATTTGGATTTTAGTGAAAGAATTGTTTATTTTCTGTATGTTACCATTTGCCAGCTATTAAAGTTAGCTTCAGATTAACCAGGAGATAACATGGCATTCTACACTTATGGATGAAACATTCCTTAAAAACAAGGCAATGGGCCAGTCTTGTGCTCAATGATGCAAAGAGTAAAGAGTATTAAAGAAATACTAGCMCTGCTCTTCCTAAGAGCTGCATGATCTGGGCTGAGAGCTGATACTGCAGGACACAAACTGGAAGAAAGTACTTGAGTTAGCAAGGGGCTGTCTGGAAGGCAGCAGGTCTGTAATGAAAGTATTCAGGCCTCAAGAGTCTCAGCTGGTTTGGTTAATTTGTTTTGTAGGGCCCTCAGACTTCACACTAGTCACTACTGGCTTACAGCTAATAGCCAGACCTGAGTCATTTGCAAACTGTTTTCTTCAAAGAAAAAGTCTCTGTTCGGCTTCTTCTTCATAGTCTTTCATGTGATCCAAACTCCATCTTACTTCATTGAGTGCTTCTAATCTGTCTTCAAATTCCTTCAGTTGTTCCTTTTCTGTCTGCATCAAATTTGCATTCTTTGTCCTCCCTACAAAACCTTTCAAACTTGTCCCCAATATACCTCCTCTTCTCCTAGAAGCAGGTCTCATGCTCTTTTGCACCACAGTACTTTCAAGATTGATTTAGTAAATGTTAATAGAGAAAACCAGAAAAAAGTAAATATACTTTGCTAAAGAAATAAATCATAAGCTGATGTGTTCAATGTTTATTGGATTTGCATTGCTACGAGAACTTTAACATTAGAAGTAAGGTAAGGTAAAAAGAGAGTAAGTACAGCCCAACTTAATATCTGCTGAAGAGAGGGCAATGACAATAGCCGTGGCTGCAAGAAAAGGGGAAAACAGCTGCAGCACTGTTCAGGAGGCAGCAACATAGCTTGARATGGGTGAAAAGATGGGGACAATAGAGAAAGCAGGCGGGGATGTGGGTGAGCAGCTGCAAGGGCTCCTACGAGATGGTGAGGGCAGCAGGAGAAAGGCAGATATGGGACAGTGGTGGCGGTGACATACCAAAAGGCTTGGCATTGCTGTGTTGGGCATCCACAGCCACTGAAGACAAGTCTCTTTTTGAGACAGTCCATAAAAAGAGGAAACCTACCACTTGCTGCCACCTACTGGAATATAATAGTCATGTCTGATTCACACTTCATTACAACGACTTTAAATTGTTTTAAATACTTCTTACAAAAATAGGAAGAAACCCTCCCCAAAGCCCATACATAATTTAAACTGAACAACAAGCCTCGCATGTCAGGTAGGCCTGCAGAAGGCTGTCCAAAGACAGCAAGGTTGCCACTTTCTGAGTTGCCAGGACAACTGTCTTTTCTCAGGAAAGCTCACCCTTTTATTGCCTGGAAAGAACGCTATTGTTATTTTTCTTACACGACTCCTCCCCAGGACTTCTTTCTTTCAGTTAGGCCTTTTCTAATGTCTGCTGCCTTGTTGCTCTCTGTGAGAGGTTCATTCCTTAGAATCGCTTCGGCTGATTTTGCGTGTGCCTACAGAATTCAAGGACACGTGCCCTGACGCATTCTCAAAACACAGAGTAACGCTGGCCTCCTCTGGCACACCGGCAGCGCTCGCCAAAGCACCTCCACCACGCGTGGGGCGGCTGCTGTGCAGAGGGCCGCGCCCCGGGTCAGCGGGCGAGGACGCCCGGGAGCGGCGGCGGCGGCGGCGGCGACGCGCAGC
>NW_028186956.1:2238065-2240723 GCF_003343005.1 Rhea americana | reverse complement strand
CCCCGCGCGAGGAGGGCGCGCGCTGCGGCCGGGCGGGTGGGAGCGTGGCGGCCGGGCCGGGCCGAGCAGGGCCGGGCCGGGGAGATGTTCGTGGCGCGCAGCATCGCGGCGGATCACCGCGACCTCATTCACGATGTCTCCTTCGACTTCCACGGGCGGCGCATGGCGACGTGCTCCAGCGACCAGAGCGTCAAAGTGAGCGGGAGCCGCCGGGCCTTGCGCGGGGCGGGGTGGGGGGGAAGGCGCCGGCGGCGGCGCCACCGCAGGCCCGGCGGGAGAGGCAGCCGGGCTTCGCCCTCCCCGTCCCGGCGGCCTCCAGGCCCGAGGGGGCCCGTCCCGCCCCCGCTGCGCCGAGCGGCGCCGAGGCCGGGGAGCGAAGCGTCGCTGCGGCCGCTCGGGACCCGCCACGGCTGGCGAGGCGCCGGGCTCCGGCCTCCCCCTGGCTCCGGGGGGCTGCGGTGGGCAGATGCCCCAGCCGCGATTCTTGGGCTAAACGAGTGCGCCCTCAGACGCGAACGGCAGGGGCTGTAAAGCCATGATGAATTTATACATAATATTTTATATAAGTGCACGTGTACATCGCCCCCAGTAGAAATTCAGATTTTTTTTTTCGACCCCTTGTTGCTGCTGGGAAAACCACGCGAACACCCGATCCGCCTTCTTAGAGCTGAAACAGGAGCAGTAGTTTTGTAGTTTTCTGTTTTCGTGTCACATGGGAGGATGTGTCTGTGTGCCCAGTACCCAGAGAGGCTTTTCCTATTAGTATTAATTGTTTCAAATATACCTATTTTTTTTCTCCTGACAGCTTTTGCCTTGTTTTTACATCCTTAAAATGTTGTGGCTACAGCAGTGCAGCTTGTTACATTGCTTCATCTGAAAAGCTGAATTTATCCGAGGGCACTAAGGGAGGAAGCCACTGTCTCATACTTAAAGGCAACACTCAATAGCAAGCTGAAGTGTTCTGTGTGTGCTCAAATAAAATGCTAGAAACCTTAATTTCACAGTCCTTTAGAGGAACTGAAATCATGATAACTGGAAAGTTAATTGCTTTTTCCATTATTTAAACATAGGGAGAAGGTCAAGAGTTACATTCTGTTAGATTTAAGTTATTCTGATTGCAGAGGACAATAATACATTTTTTTGACCTGGAAAACAGTTGTGAAAACATTAGTGCTTTTCAATAAATAGCTATGTCTAATTTAGATTAGACTTAAAAAAACAGCCCCTCTTTCCTCCCCTACACTTCAAAAAAAGCTCACTCAAACAAATAAGCCAACAACTAAGTCAACCTTTGATCTGGATTGAGTRTGTAAAATTAAAGAGACTATACTAAGAAAGATGCCGTGAGGTAGGTGAAATTTAGGAACAATGTTGTTCAGTGGTAGATGTTACTTTCCAGTCATACCAGTATCTTTTATAATAGAGTCTTGAGAAATTTTACTTTAACCAGAATATTACAACACCGCTGAAATAGCAATGTGTCTATTATTTGGTATCCGCCCTAGATGGGCCCTGCAGAATAGGAATTGGGTAAAAATTACGAAATTGGCCTGGCAAATTGATTATAAACAAAGTTGTATTAAAAATCTAGAATGGCAGAAGTGAGGTAATATTATTTCAATATGGTTATATGGTGAATGGGTGAGAAACGAGGAGTGACTGTCAGGTGTATAGAGGTCTTTTTTGATGAGATTCATGAGTTCCTTCATGATTTCTCTGAAAAGGTTGCAAAGACAGGGAAGATTTTTGGAAATTTGAGAAAAAATGTTGAGAGAATGGTTATGATTCAAGTCAGACATRTTAGAAACAAGATCTGTTAACTCAATAGGATCAGTTTCTCTTTGCTGCTCTAYTCTGTCCTTGGTGATTGCCAGGACTCACATCAGGGTTTTGGAACTGTCTCTGAGCACAYGCTATGGTGAGGACTATATGAGCACTACAGTAAAGCTGAGTAATTTTGGCATGCCCATGGATTAAAGATTAAAGTGTTGAAAATAGCAATAATTTTTCTTCTGTAAATAATTTGTTGTTTTTTTTTAAAAAATAGACTTCGTACCAGTGGATTTTGCAGATGTATGCCCTTCCTCGACCTGTGATAAGGATATTTTCAGGTTTGAGTGAAGTGCAGATCAGTATCTAGACCAGATAGGATTTTCTGGAGGAAAATAATTTTTGATACTTTTTTTTTAATGGCTCCGTTATTCTGGTACTGCCTAGTAAACTTTATATATAAGCTGTATTTTGATTTCTCAATAGGTCTGGGACAAAAGTGAAAATGGGGATTGGCATTGCACTGCCAGCTGGAAGGTTTGTATTGATAATAATTACATAGTTGCATCATAATTTCTCCAATGTTTTGTCAAAATGTGCTTGGTTTTTGTGATTTGTAGAATATAAATACTTTTGTAAATACAGTGTTCTTTATAATTAAGTCTCCCTCACTTCTGTAAAACACCTGTAACACCTCTCACATAAAGCAGAGGTTGGATGCAGTCTTGTACTGATAGTACTTAGATACCTTGGCTGAATTTGTTATCAGTAGACGTACTGGTAACAAGAGAAAGGAAGCTGGAAAACAATATCTGCATTTTTAATTGATATTCCTCCTTTTTGCATATTCTAAAACTTGGGTTTTCTTTCTTTTTCTTTTTTTTTTTT
>NW_028186956.1:2224492-2238010 GCF_003343005.1 Rhea americana | reverse complement strand
AAAGTCTCTTTCCTTAGAAAAAGAAGTATTCAGTTGACTAGGTATGAGAGTTCCTTATGAAGAAAGAGAAGATAAGTAATGCTCTGCAAATGCTTTAGAAAAGTACAAGGGAGCTTTAAAAAAAAGAGCTTAGTAATGGCTGAAAATCGAAAATAAAGCTAATTTTTGCATCAAGGCAAAATCTTATCTTGCAACCATTTGTTAGAACTTAGCATTTAAAGGAATAATAAATACTGCCTTGAAATAGACTTGTAATAATTAACCAGTAGTAGTAAGACTTTGCAGTGCTTGTAGAAGTAAATAAGATCAACAGTTGCTATATTACTTTAAGCTTTATGAAAGAGGAATGGTCTTACAACTTCCTAAGATTTACTTCTTAAAAATCATGCATAATTGCTTGGAATAATAGAATAAGTGTATTTCCCTAGGCTATAGCATTTTGGTTTTATCTTGCAGACGCATAGTGGATCTGTGTGGCGTGTGACATGGGCTCATCCTGAATTTGGGCAGGTCCTGGCTTCCTGCTCTTTTGATAGAACTGCAGCTGTATGGGAAGAAATAGTGGGAGAGTCAAATGATAAACTCCGAGGGCAGAGTCACTGGGTGAGACTTGGACTTATTAATTACAGTTTTTATACAAAACATATAAATGTATTTTCTATTCCTAATTAACTTGTTTGCTTATCATAAAGGCTGAAGCTTTCAATGTTTAAACTCTAGAATTAAGCAGAGGACTSAAGATAAAGATTGTTCCAAACACTGAGTTACTGGACACTTCTGTTTTTGCAACATATTTTCTATTCCTGATAAAGTCGGAGAGTACACTCTGTTTTCCTGTGTTAATATAAAATCCCGACTGGCTGTTTTTCATCACTTTTGTTAACTTACAGGGTAAGCGCTTTAAAACCTCTGCGCAAACAGCTGAATAGCAACATTAAAACCAATGAGTGTCATTTCTATTAGCGTTTCCTAATAAGATATTTCCCTTATAAACCTGCAGACGTGATTCCTTCTGTAGCACAACTGAAGTTGTGCATTTTCTTTTTCTGAGATTGATGTGAGAGAGCTCAAATAAGCACTTTTCTTTTTCACCTTTCAAACAATAGCTCAGATTTGGAGGAAAAACCTTTCACTCAAAAATAGTTTTGTGGATAGCATTTTACGAAGGGAATTCTGTACCTACGCAGATTATTTTGCAAGTATTTTTCATTCATAATGCTATATAGCTCAGTCAGTATGCTATTTGYGTCTCTAATAATTTATTTAGGTTATATCTTCAATATATCTGCCGTATGCTGAAGTTTTATAATATTGAAATACCATTGGCACTCAGGGGAGTGTGAAAGCTGATTTTCCTGTGCAGGTGGTAGTTGAGACTTCTGATTTTTCAGCTCAAACTCATACTACTTGGCAGGGGAGAAGACAACTTGGAAAAACAAGAGTTTATAGTTTTTTCCTTTTTCATCCTATCAAATATCTTTTGAGATCACCCACTCTATCAGAAATACTTGCTTTTCTGATACTTTTTGCCAAGAAAATGCTTTAAGGTAAAATTTAAGGGGTGGGGGGAAGAAACCCACTGAAGTTTAAAAGCAACACCATCAGGCTTCACAGTTAGCATTGTTACCAGTATGAATGAAGAGGACAGTTTCAAAGTGCCTGTGGCCAAAAGCATGCAATAATCTCATATTTTATGTTGTTCTTCCCCCTCCCCACAAGAATCACTCTTGAGGACAAGAAAACTTTTGCTGGTATCAATACCTTTAAATCACTGTGAGTAGATCCCTGTTTGGAATTCCATCAGTGCAATGATCTGTCACTTCTGTAAGGTGATGTATAAAGATTTTTTTTTTAGCTCTTTAGCTCTAGAAAGAAGAGTTAGTACGTGAAATGCATATGATTAGATGATCCTATAAAATGGTGCTGTCAGACTTTCATTAGCTTTTCCTATGGTATAAATTTTTGAAGAAAATTGCTAGCATTTCCTTCAACAAATTCTGTCTTTGTTTGCAGGTAAAGAGGACAACTCTAGTGGACAGTCGGACATCTGTTACAGATGTTAAGTTTGCTCCCAAGCATATGGGTCTTATGCTAGCGACTTGTTCAGCAGATGGAGTTGTAAGGATTTATGAAGCTCCAGATGTGATGAATCTCAGTCAGTGGTCACTGCAGCATGAAATCTCAYGTAAACTAAGCTGCAGTTGCATTTCTTGGAATCCTTCAAGGTATGTTATTAAGCCTGTAGATTTTGCTGTGTGAGGGTTTAAGGAGAGGATCCAGAGTTCTGAAGTGTTACAGAGTAAAATTCCCAAATATGTCCACAGAAAGTTAAGTGTATGTTAGGGCTGGAAAAAAGATGCTGACAATTCCTATAATAAAGCCAGTTTAGCTGAGCCAAAGAAGTATTATAAAAGATTCTCCCATTCTGTGTGAGAAATACTCTCAGCTTGATTACTTTTAATAGATAATAAGCTAAAGAGCTACTGAGCGCCTTTTATTTATTCCACAAAGCTTAATTGAGATTTTTCCTATGAGAAAGTGTTCATAAAGGAATGATTCTTTTCTTGCTTTTGCGAGAAAAATTTTTCTCGCTGTTGCAACAGATAATAATTTTGACAGCTCTAACGAGGACGTGCCCCTTGCCRGTGCAACAGAATGTGTTGTGCTAGGAGCCACAGGAGTGTTGCTCACAGAAATACAAAGCCACTGTTCCTTTAGTTGTACCCTCAAGGGCTCCATGGTGCACTCCCATGTTTAGATGGGATGTGTGGTAGTTGGGTAGTCCCTGTCCAGAAGAATACATATGAGCAGAGGTCTCCCTTTACTTTGCATCTCACAACCTCCTTCAGCAATAACAGGAAGGGAAAAAAATCATTCAGGGCAGAACTGCTTTGGATTCTGTTAGGTTTGGAAATGCKGAATGTTGTGCTGAATGTCTTTTCCTATGAAAGCAGTGGTCTATATCTTACTGCTGTTTTTTTTGTTGGTRGTGGGATTTTTTTTTTCAATTCACGTAGTTGTAGTCTGCGCTGAATAATCAAAGTACAGACTTTTTCTTTAATGCATTGGATAGTGTTAAAATTGATRAAATTAGGATTCATCTATGTTTACCCTGTAAATGTAATTCCTCTTCTGAAACATGAATGAAATTTACTAAATCAATAAGTAGGAATAGTGGATAGGATGCAGACCCTGCTGTGTAATGTATCAGAAATCCTTAACTACAGATAACTACATAAATTCATTTCTATTTTCTGGATAAATACATTGTCAYGATACTGAAATGCCAAATAAGGTTTCTCCAATGATTTATCTGTTACTTGATGTATAAGGAGGATGTTCAAGACAACAAAATTGAGGTTGCACGGGTAACAGAATGATATTTACTAATATTTTAGTGTGTGTTTTATATTTTCTTTATAGGTGTATCAGAAATACTTTAAATACTACTTGTTTACTTGCTTGAAATGCTCTATAAAAATATTTACTGTTTTCCCTTCCAGCTCTCGAGCTCATTCTCCAATGATAGCTGTAGGAAGTGATGACAACAGTCCAAATATATTGGCTAAGGTTCAAATTTATGAATATAATGAAAACACCAGGTATGCTAAACTACTAACCAGTATAACCTTTGTGGGTAGTTCATAGGATTTGAGTAGTTCATAGGATATGACCTTTTACTTCATTCCTGTAATTACATGTGGGGAGAGGAGTGGTAAATGATAAACTCCCTAGAGACAAAACTGAAGAGTGTATCTTGAAAAAACAGCCTATGGTAATTGATAATTATGTTCCTRTGCCACAGAATGGGAAAAAAGGAAGAAGGACCTTGGAATATTTACTGATGTTAGTGGACATTATGGATTTTGAAAATTTTGTTCTCAGTATGGAAATGCCAGTGTTCTTACCCGAGTTTTAAAGCAGGAATTGTTGTTTCTCCTTCTGTTAATTTATGTATTTGATTTTGCACAAGGAATTAATAGAACCAAAGTTAAAATTCGAATTGCCCTACACTAGAGACCCTTTTTTAAAGGTTACCTTAACGATGCTCAAAATGTAACAGTACAATGTTAAAGAGAAAAGTATGTTTATAATGACAGGAAGTTCTGTGAATTATTAACATGCTGTAGAAGTTACATGGTTCAGTTTGTSGAGTTAAGAACTAGAAAATTCCAAGAAGTGTATGCACAACCACTTCTAAGTTAATGAGATGATGGCAAAGAACTTGTTTCATTCAGAATGGCTACTATGTGAACAGAGSCAAGGTGTTTTGTGGATTTATGCTTCAGATGATGTCCTCTATCCACAATAAAAAAAAGTTAATGTAACTTATCTTGWGGTAAATGAGACTATAAAGGAATGCATGTTTATTATATAGCAAAGTAGGCAGRTAGTGCTCTGCTCACAAGCACAGAAAATTGAGTAAGTTATTAGAATATAAATTCATTCTAGATTTGTGAATGGAAGAATCTTTTTATTTCCTTTCTCCAACTCGCAGAAATATATTCTTTTTACAGGAAACCTTGCTTTGTTGTATGAATTAGCCCATTGTTGTTACTAGTTATTGTTAAATATCTGATATATTCAATTTCTTAAGAAATCAGCTTGCAGTTACTTAACACTTTCAATTTAGTTTATGTTACAAAAATATTTTTAATTTATTTTTTGCCAGTCTCATTGTTAATCCCTCTTTCCCCTGTTCCTCTATGTGTGGGTCATTTAAATTGCGTCACTGGCAGTTTAGATGGCACTTAAGATTAATTTCTTATCCGTTGTTCTACAGAAAATATGCAAAAGCAGAAGCTCTTATGACAGTCACAGATCCTGTACATGATATTGCATTTGCTCCAAACCTGGGAAGATCCTTCCACATCTTAGCTGTAGCAACCAAAGATGTACGAATTTTCACGCTAAAACCTCTAAGGTGAGCTTAAAAGGAACATAGTTCAGTATAATGTGATGCATCCTGTATCTTCTTATTTTAATAGCATCTAGGAAGCAAAKAAATTATCTGTACCTATTTAAATAATTTAATCTGTGCTGAGCTGTTTTTAGGAGCCTGATTTTTAAGATAAGACTGTGAGCAAGACAGTAGTTTTGTTTGAATATCACTTAGCGTTTCTAATCTAGTAACAGTTGTTACATAAACTCCTTGAAGGACCTAGTCCCCTGTTTTTGTTTGCGTATTCAATACAGACCTTTGAACACTTGTATAGAGAACTGTCACTTTTCTCTTAAACAGGAAAGAACTAACTTCTTCTGGAGGATTAACAAAATTTGAAATTCACATTGCGGCTCAATTTGATAATCACAACTCCCAGGTCTGGCGAGTGAGCTGGAATATTACAGGCACAGTGCTTGCCTCCTCTGGTGATGATGGCTGTGTTAGGCTATGGAAGGGTAAGAATTCTACAGGTCATCCACTTGAAGTACAATTAGCTTTATGGTATGCTAAAGTACATTTGAGAAAACTTAATACRTTATTGGAGTCTTAAGTTCCTTCTAGATTCTTGGATAGTAGATCTTAATATTGCTGTGTGCATTTTAGAAAAAGAAATAACTTCTTTTGCTTGAACACTTGTTTTGTTGTATGATTTAGGCTGCTGTGGATACTGTAAAAACTGATATACCTGAGTTTTTTTGCACTGGATTAAAATGATAGAAAATTGTTTAAATTAACATACATACAGCATTACTATCTTTGCCTGCCGCCAAACCCAGAAAATCTGTATTCATCACAACAGCGTTCATGCAACGTTTTTTTTTCCTGGAGTTCTTTTTTCTGATCAAATTTCCAAAGCAATTGCAAAAATCAGTGATAGTTTCCTCAGCCATTTTCATTTGATTCTTGGTTAGCATTTTAGTGAGACCAAAGCTAATTCATTCTTGCTATTGAACAGAACTGAGGTTTAAGTAATAGATAGGCAGAAACTGTCCGACAGCTGAAAGATCAAATTCTCAGCTGTTTTAAATTTATATAACTGTATTGAAATACAATTCAAATTCACACTAGCTGCGTAGCTGTTGAAACAACATAATCGTTTCAGAGGTTGGGTTTCAGGAAATTAACTTTTCTTTTTGTTTATATGTGTATATTTGCAGCTAATTATATGGACAACTGGAAGTGCACTGGTATATTGAAAGGTAACGGGAGTCCAGTCAATGGTAGTTCTCAGCAGGGAATTTTTAATGCCTCTCTAGGTTCGGCCAGTACAAGCCTACAGAATTCACTAAATGGATCATCTGCTGGCAGGTAGGCTAATTAGTACAGAGAGTGAATTTCAGAAAATATTCTCTGAATCTTCTTAATTTTTAATTTGGATTAATATTCATGCCTGTTTTATGTTTAAGTGCAATGTCGTTTATTGCTTTAATGTTAATCCAGGTTATTCTGTTTTTTGCTTTGAAGTGGTTTATTTTATGCCAGTGTTAAGAGAAAAACCAAGAATACCATAACGTACACTGAATTGCTTTGTTTAAATAAGTAATACAAACAATTGTTTTTACTTCATTCCTTTCACGTTCTTAAAAACATGTTTTTGAAGTAGTTTCAAACAAGGAGAAACTGCATCATACTGTGAAGTAAAAACTGCCCTCTGAAATACATATTTACAAGTGTGAATACCAGCCACTATTTCTATTTTTGATTGGGATAATGCAGAAAAAGGAAGTGGGGAGAAGATTTCATAATATATAGTTTAACAATCACATATTAGCCTTACTCTGCATTTTTGCAGACAACATCAATTGAATAAAAGATCTGTTTTTTAAAAAAAAAAATCTTATTCATTCATACGGAGTTCTTAYAGCAGATTAATTTCCTTTCTCCATTATGCTTTTACTTTGTAATAATAATTTCTGTAATTGCTGTTTAGTAGRTAGGCTTAACTGCCTTAACTGAAATTATTTTTAATCTGTCCATCCCAAAATCTGGAAATAACTCCTGCTAAACTATTGAATTCTACGTTGTACAGTGGAATGTGTGCAGTCGCTTTACAGGATGTGTCCTATATTAAGACTTATGGGGACCAAATTCCACAGCAGCAACTTCTAAGTTTTGGGGCCACGGTTACTTTTTTCTAATGCCATGGAATTGCCTCCATTTCCATCCACATACAGCTACTAATGGGTCTTTCAGTTTAAAATAGTCATCTGTGAAGTACTATCACAGTTTGCTTTTGGAGAGTTTTGGTATGTTTGGTTTCTTTTCCCTCTGGCAGTGAATCCTGAATGGCAGTTCTGACTCCATGACCCTTAGCTCTTTTGAACAGTTCCCTTATAAGATAGATGGGAGAGGAAGAGGTAGTAACAGGCCAAATACCCAGCAAGAATGAAGGCCAGAATGATACTGATCATCTAGTTCCAGGAGGTGCTACTTATTTTGTAGCAAAAGTGCTGAAACACAGTCCTGTCTTGGAAATGTGATATCCAAAGATGTGTAATTATTTGCCTGAGCTCGTACAGGGAGATGATGACTATTTCATACCTCTTTGGAGTAGGATGTGTTTTCACAATCTCTCAATTATCTAAAACTGTACTGCTGCCACAAGGTAGCCTTACTTCCAGTGGATGTTTGTATCTTCTCCCTTAAGTTGGTAGTAAGCTATTGTGAACTGAAACTTTAGCTTTTTTTCTTTTTTCTTTTTTAATTCCTCACAGGCTCCTGCCATTATTCTGTATTTTGATAGTTGTTGTTGTTCTTATTACTTAAAAATTACTCTGGGCTCTGATACAGAATTCACTTTTTCTTACAGAATTAAGTTTATGGCTGTGGAATTTCAGATTTTTTTTTTCTATCTTAGGTACAGCCTTACTATAAAACTGATGCACTTAACTACTTGTTTTCTCTCATAATCACAGTGACTTGAATTGCACAAGCATCATTGCTAACTCTTTTTATTAGTGGATTAACATTTTAAACAAAGCTGTGTGTACTGAGTTTGCCCAAGCTGATATGATATATGGATGTCTGTGACTGTAGATGCTACATTTCAGTGTTTATAAATTTAAACATTTAAAACAGCTAAAGCATGGTCAGATTTCAGCCTTTGGAAAAGTTTCGTGTGTTAAAACACATCTGATCATCAAACTGGGTTAACAGTGAAAATTGRTTTAGAATGATTGACAATGTAGCTTGTGGGGAAAAAAAGTCAGTAGGGCTGTATTGTTGTGCTGATAATCATGTGTGTCTAGATCTGTGATACGATTTCCCTTCTCCATTTGTATTATGTCCTTTTTAACAGAAAGCAGAGCTGATACCAAGCTAACTGGAGTAACTTTGGTGTTTTGCTGCTTGTTGCATGCACACAGGAATGGAAAACGATCTCCTTTTTTCCCTCCCCAACGCCGTTTGACCTCTCCCAAGACACCAGCAGCCAGCTAACTACTAAACGCAATTCAAAAGGCCTTTCTAAAACACATTGTATACTTTTTTTTTGTACTAGCCAACACAGTTTGATACTGTTGGAACTTCTGATAGAAAAACAGAGAGGCTCCTTGTGGAAAAAATTCTATCAAAACAGTTTTTTGGAAACTTAAAGTGAAATTAAAAGGCTAGTTCAGTAATAAATATGAGAATTTTTTTTTGCCCATGATGGGATGGGAGGAGGGAAGTGACCATTAAAAAAATTTTCATTTAAATTGTTTAGATAACTGATTGTTTTACATCTCGTAGTGTTTAATATCTGATTAAGGTTCCCAAACATCACAACTTTGTAACTGCTTTGTAATATATGAAACTGTAGTTATAAAAGGATAAAAAAGGGGTGTGCTTTGACAGCTGTACAGACGGTAGCTTTTAATAGTTTGGTATTGCTTCATTTATAACTTAGTACAACTTCAAATGTTTTGTAAGTACTGTCATACTTGATTCATCCTAGCTAACTAAGAGTACTTCTTCTAATATGTATTTGTACATTTCTGTGACAGTGATTCCATGGAGTAACTAAAATTCTGAGCATAGTATCTTAAAAAAATGCATGCATTTGAGCCATACAAAAATTGAAAACCAAAATGCAGCTTGATGTGGATTGTCCCATGGTTTTATTAATCACATAATGTTCCTTTCTGTAAGTCCACAGAACTGTAACCTTTAGAAAAGAAAAACCTTTAGGTATCTGAAAATTATACTAAAATGCACAAGTATTACGGGTAAAAATGGCAGAAAGGTGATGTGAAATGGCATAATTCTGAGCCTTGCATTTACCAGAAAAATTTTCTGAGGATTTTGCAGAAATATGTAAATACGTRCAACAACTGTATTTCATTGGAAGTAGTTATTCTCTGTAAATGTATATTATTAAATTTAAAGTATTGTAAAAACAAAATGATGGTTTTTACGTCTATTCTAGAAGTGCTGTGAACTTAATCTGAATTAGATGCTTATGCAAAAAATGTACTTGCATAATATTTAATGCAACTTTTGTTGCATCTTTCGTTGCAAATGAAGCGTTACTAAAAGTTCTGTTAACAAATCACAGGAATTCTGGGAGAGTGAAAGCAGGTTAATAGTTGTGCTACAGAATCTCTTCAATTTCCAGAACAACCTATTCTTTAGTAAAGTGTATGTTAGGATTACTTTTGCAGTAGGATTACTTTTACAATATTCTTTTCTATGAACTTCAGTGGAAAAGATTGTACTTTTCATTTAGAGAACAGCTTCCAGAATTGTCTTGTTTTGAATTACAGCCTTGATTTCTGCTATTATGTTCTATTGGTTTTGGCATGGATATACTAAAGCATTTTATTTATTTTTTTTCCAGCATGTCTTTTCTCCCCTTTAGTTCTCCTTGTATTTACTACCTTTCTCTTTTTCTTCTGTTTTTTGTTTTGTTTTGGTGTTTTGTTCCTGTCTTAACTGTTTCAGGTATTTCTTTCCCCCTCTGGATTCCCCACGGGCTGGATCGAGATGGTCCAGTCATGCCCAGCTCCTTCCTCCTCCTCCTCTGATAGAGCACTCTTGCGATGCTGACACTGCCAACCTTCAGTATCCRCACCCTCGCAGACGATGTGTCTCTCGGCCTCTTAATCTATTACCTGAGAATGAAGGGGTTTAACATACGTTAAGTAAACTCTAAAGGGCCTTACSTTTGCAAATACTTCAATTTCTGGCTGCTTTTTTCTTCTTTCCTGCAGAAGATTTTCAAAATTTTGGGGCTTTATTGCATGTTTTGCGAAACAAACCACAATATTTGGAACACGTTATTTGTGCTTGTGCATCAAAGGGACAATTTAATCTGTACCCTTTGAACTTTAGCAGCACAGACAAGCAGTAATAACCATGAGCTATCTACARAGTACCTGACTTCAAAGTGCCTGTCTTTATTATTTGAAATCAGTTTGTTGTGGTCTTTTTCTTTTTTAATATATTGTGCTGACAAAATGTGAAACTCATTGTCAAAACTCAACATACTTTCAAAAAGCTGTTCAGTAACTAAAGGATGATGTTGGATCAGCTCATAAAAGAAATACATTCCTGTGTATACTGCAGCAAAAGAAAGTTTGGAGCCTTTGGTGGTTTTAAGAATTTTCCATCTTGCTGTATAGATATTTAAATTTTATAATTGTGATTGACTAATAAACTTATTTTAAAATGTCATTATTAGTATGCTAGTTTCATAATAGGCTAGTTTTTTTTTCTTAATAGGTTCTTGCTCAAGGAGATTTCTGGATTCAGGTGTCCATTCTCAGAACTTTGCTTTTATAATGTTATGTGCCATTCTTAAGTGTACAATTGCACATCATATTTTTCTACCAAGTATTACRTTCTGACTTTTCTCATAGTTTGTGGAGGGTCTGCAGAGAATTGTTAGATTGCAAATCAAATTATCTCTTTCTTCAGTGATTGAATAATTTATTTACAACATCTTGAAGAAATAGTACTGACTTTAAAACCCAGTCTTYAATGCATCAGCACAGGAAAAGCATTGCTGTGAATCAATATGTTGACATTAACTGTCAGCTCTGGCTGGTTTGAGACACAGGAAGGAGAAGGATAAAGCCGGACAGTTATTACGTGGTATTTCTACATTAGCATTACTCTGTTGCTGAGCTTGTTTAGCAGATCTTAGAAGGATGAAGGTGGGTTCTGTGCAGCATAAAAAAGCGTATTTCCTGGTTGTGTGCTTTAGAGTAGGCTTATACTAATGGTCTAGCCTTGGAAAGAGTAGTGTATGGAGAGGGCAGTCTATGTTATAGCAGATTCCTGTGGGTTTCACTTCTATTCTAAAAGATGTATTTGCTTTTTTTCTTGTAATGCTTTCAACTATTTTTGCTCAGATACATGTTATACGTTTGTTTCTCTGTTTATCTTTGAGGAATTCAGCTTTAGTTTACTAAAGCACATGTGAGGTAAGAATGGCACTATGAAGCGCTTGTTGGCAGCGTACAGAGGTACGCTGCTGGGAATCGCCAGCTTGCGGGAATACAGCAGTGAAATACAATGGGCGTAAGAGCAATTACTTGTACCTTTTTATCAAGAAGTTTATGTTTTTATGGAACCATGCCATCTTTTGTATGGTAAATGGCAACAGAGATGTTACGTGATTTAAAAAATAAGGTTTAAATGTGCGTAGGAAGTAGGAATTTAGAATTGTCTATAACAATGTTAAATGTGGGGGAGTGAGTCATGAAAAAAATTGAGAGCCAGACYATTAAAGTGGAATTGATTCCTACAGTAGAAGAAATGTTTCTGTATATACARACAGCAAAATATACTTCTGAAGGGTTAGCTGTTTCCAGAATTCCTATCTTATCCTTAAAAGACCCCCCCCAACACAGCTATTAATTTTTTCTTTACTGTGGTTCTAATTGTATCAGTCAGGGGAAAAAAATAGTGTTCCTTCCTGAGAAGCTACCAAAGTGCTTTTGGTTATATATGTTGCTGTTACCACGTGTTGAATGCTTATATTACAAGACCCTATAGTGTTTGCAGTAATTGGGGTATATCTGACAATATAACAAAAAAATGGTGTAAAATATATTAAAAGAGATTTTTTTAATGTACACACATCCTTGATAAGCAAGAGAACGTTTTCTAAGGGAAAACCTGATACCTTTTTTTCTAACTGGCTGCTATTGTTATGGAACCCAGAATAACCACTTATATTTGAAGCTACAATTGCCATTACTTGGCAATTACTGTATTTGGTTCCAGTTAATTCAGTGCAGTTATATTATCTTCCTCTATGCTGRACATGTATTATTAGATATCCTGACTAATTCCAGTCACAGTTTTTACTAATGGAAACATGCTATTGCATATTCAGTGCAAATGAGTCACATTTCCAATAGAGTGGCCAAGCGCTTTGATTTCAGCAGCCAAGCTCTAGTATTTCTCTGTGCCTAATAGTAGCTTTTTTTTCCATCTGCTATTCTGCATTGATCTCTCTATAAACCAGGACTATTTACTTCATGTCCTTGACTGTCCAACACTTTCTCAACCTCACGCTTCCCTCCTTAAAAATCTCTTCCTTCTAGGAGTCCATCTTATGAACCCAAAGAGATGAACCCCTTGGAGGGATGAAATGGTAAGGGCTGAAAGAGGGAGGATTATAGTGTATGCATGCAGTATTTTAAATTTATTCAGCAGTTAATAAAACTTGTCTCTTCTGTTTCTCTTCTGAAAATGTACTTTACCCCATATATTATTGATCCCCTTGGAGCACATCTCAGCTTGAACTTCCAAGACCAATTCTCCCATGTCAGTTCTAGGGCCTTGTAGCTTTAACGGAGTAGCCATCCAGTGAGTTTTTGTTGCTTTGAATATGATGTGACTTTCAAATGATTTTTTTTCTTTTTCTCTGTTCTTTTGCAAAATCCATACCTGGAATATGACTGTAGAAGAATTGTATTGTAGGGCTGCCTATCCTGAAGTAACACTACGTGCAATTCAGATTTTTCAAAYTTGTCAGAATATACATATCCCTGTTTTTGTGTGGTTTGCTTTAAAGGTGCCCACTGACTTCTCATATTCCTCAGAACATGACATTTAGGCTTCAAATTTGAAATAGAGTATATTTTTTATGTAATCTCTTCATGCAAATAAAGTGACTCACACAGCAAAAATGTGTCAGACAAAATAACCATAATGAAGCATATAAATAAATCTGAAGCTTTTTTTTCCGTTGCATATGGTTATCCCCTRGCCCAGGACTGCAGGGACCAGAGAGGCTTTAGCTATATCCTTTTTACAGTCTCTGGAGGCAACATTAACCCACACCGACTCTCTTTCTCCCAGCGCCTGCGGCCCGCAGCGGCAGAGCTGCCGCCCAGGCCGCACACGGCGCCCCCCCCCCCCACTAACGGCCCTGCCCGCCCAGCGTGGGGGGCGGGGGCACCCGAGCTACGCCACGCGCCCCTCGCCCAATCAGCAGCTCTCTCCGCAAACTTTTTCTTTCTGGGGCGCTCTGGCGGCCAACCGGCAGCTCTCGCTCCCTCCTCCTCGCGTGGCGGAGCCGAGCGCGCCGCCCATTGGCTGGCCGCGGGGCGGGGCGCGGGCGGGCGGGAGAAGCGCGCGCG
>NW_028186956.1:2122544-2224374 GCF_003343005.1 Rhea americana | reverse complement strand
GGGGGGGTGCTGTGTGCCCGCGCGCGCGCGCGCCTTGGGGGCGGGGCCGGGCCGGGCCAGTCGGTGCGGGACGGCGCGTGCGGAAGCAGCGGCGGTTTGAAGTTTTGGCGGTTGGGCCGGCGCGGCTGCCGCTCGGTGGTGAGGGCGGTCCGCCTCGGTTCCTTTCCCCTCGCCTTCCTCCCAGGCGAGTAGCGACGGGACGTGGTTCAGCCCCGGAGGGACCGGCTCGGTCCTTCCTCCTGCCCCTCGCCGCAGCCTCGGGGCTTCGGGGGAAGGCTCAGGCCGCGCAGGCTGTAGCCAGCCCCGTAGCGGCCCCGGGTAAACCGCGTTAGGCCGTTTGTAAGCCCCCAGGTGCGTTGCTGCTGCAGAAATGGAGGAAGGCTGCCCTGGTCCAAGCAGCTTTACAGGCTAAATATAGGTTGGCACCTCTTGCAGCGTCAGTGCTGTAACTTGCAGTACTACYGCTCTTTTTAGAAAGTTCAGGGGGTTCATAAAATTCTGTGGTGCCCAAAAGGCTTGGAGGTGGAGAAGACGGGGAAGAGTTTTTAAACGCGTTTGTAGATGCAGTGGGGCAGTTGCTAAAGGATACTGCCTGCTGTGTATAGGTACTTTAATTGTGAGAATACTACTGTGACTTACGTAACTGTATAGTTTTGTTATTTTCAGATGCTTCTGGACTAGGGCTGCTGCTGTTGCCAAGCAGAGTGTTACTTTAAACAGCTTAATATTGTACAAGATAATGGAAGACTTCAGAAATATTGCGGATGAGACATTTCCAAGCTTCTTGGGCAATTCACTAAGTAGCAGTACAAATGTAACTTTTGAAAATGTCACAGTTTCCTCAAACCCTGGCTTACCTGTTGCAGCTTCAACTGTTGCCAGGAGTAAAACAGACTGTGACAACAGGTGAGACTGTTAGTTAATTTAAATTACTGTCTTATAAGACTTAATAAAATAAAAGCTTTTAAAACATGTAACCTTGGCGGGGGTGGTTGATATCTTACACGGTAGATGATAAAGCTATGCGGTAGTCAATAGCATGGAATGACTGCTAGCAGTGAAAAGTCCTCTTTAAATCATGCCTATCATAAAATACTTTAATCACTTATCCTTTAAAAGGATATTCCAATTCTTAGGTTGAAAAGATAATGATGAAAAGTTTCGTTTAACTCAGTTCTTCAGAGTTTATTTTACTCAAGATTGAGATCATTTAGGGAATAATACATTTTTTACGTGTTTTTTGTTTAGTTAACTAATTCTGACACATTTTAGAAAGCTTACTGTAAAAACTAGTACTGTATGGATACCTGTTAACAAAAATTTGACATATCTTATTATAACTTGCTTAACAGAGAGTGGAGCAAAGAGTAATAATTAGAAACCTGTGGTCACTTTTACTTCTTTCCCATATGATTTAGCAAGAAGTAAGATGAGATTCTTGTGCTATGTCTTTTGAGAGCTGTATATTCCAGGGGGAACAGAATCTTGCCAAATTAAAGCAATAACCACTAAAATGAGAATAAAGTATTTCCTTACAGAATTTCAGAGAATTGAAGAAGATCCTTTGGGTGCATATGAATACCTGTAAATACAGATGAATTCAAGGAGACTAAAAATAGCCTAATAATGGAATGTATAGGAGAGCTGCGACTATCAAGATTATTTTTGTCAAGTCTTTGAAAAACGAGAGGTGTATGTTAAAACAATTGTGTGATGTGTCTCCTCCCTGCCCTAACAGGCTTTCTGATGTCCAGGCATCTTATTTAGAAGAAGGTAAATGTTCACTTTCATCAGGATCTTCTTGCAGTACTCAATCTGATCCAGAACCAATGAGGAGATTTGCCCTCAGTTTTCAGGATGACATGTAAGTGATATCTCACCCTTCTGAAAAGAGTTAGCTAAACCTAATTCTGTCCTAAAAGGCACATAGTGGTATATAGGATGTAGACATATATGTGTTATCAGTTAATGGTGTGCTATTTCAGAATTTAGAAAATAAACTTGGCAGCCATGGGAGCCAACTTTTAGATTTTGGGTCTTATTATAATAACAATTCTAGTTTATGTAAACCTAGCTTATATTTACTTAGTTTACATTAATTTTGGAGTAAGCTGATGTTTCTGATTCATGTCATACATACAAATAATGTTTTCCATTTATTTAAACTTGTTTCAGTTAAGTATCATGCTGTTTGTGTGCAGAAAGGAACATACATTTAAGCTTCCTTGTAATCTCAGTGTTTCCTATTTCTAAAGAAATAGCTAGGGTGTATTGTTATGTAGGGACCAAATAAATGAAGTAACTTATGGCATTACTAGTGGTAGAAATGTTGGATGCTGTCATACAGGTTATTCTAAACAGGACCAACTCTGTTCTCTTGTAATAGAAGTAGCAATATGCACCTTTCTTACTGATAAAAATGCACTAAAAAATGCAAGGTGTCCTAAATAAAGAATATAAGATTTAAGGGAGTAAGTCAGCTTTTTGCTTGTACTCAAGTGTAAAAAAAAAAAAAAAAGGGCATTTTAGATTTTACCTCTATGAGGAAAACTATTTGAACATTTGAAATATTCAAGCAGAAGTATGATTCGGTTTATTTAATGTGGAAATTTTAACATTTTATGTGGTTAGTCTAGCTCTGTGGAAGTTCTACAAAACCAGAAATGAGACTTTCCTTCCTGCAGAGTTATAATAATTGATATTCAACAAAACTCTACAGAATTTTAATAAGTCATGTTCTTTATGATTTAGGCACTGATTTAATGTTACAAAAGTTATGATGGAGTTTTGGGCTTATGATAATTTTGTCTAGTGTTTGTGTGACTTATTCTCAGTTGGATCATGGAATGCATCCAGCATAAACCCCTTAGACTTATCCCCACTTTTTGCAAAAAGGTAAGGTAAAGGAGCAAATGGAGRAAAGTAGAGAGGTGATGAGGTTAACAAAGTTATCTTGGGCCAGTGTTTCTGTGGAACACTTCAGGTTGTGAAACTGCAGCCAATCTTGATAATTATCTTGTCTGCCACTTTACAATAAAGGAATAATTATCAAGATTGACAACAGGTCTGCAGAGTCTATGTATAGCAGAACTTCTAGAGACAAAGGCATTAAAATTGGAGAACGTATCAGATTTTTCTATTGAGAGAAGCTAATGTTGATTACATATTTTACTGAGAAAAGTTTTCATTGAAATAATAATTCTTTTCCTAGGGAAGTTGTTACACAAATTAAAGAACCTCAGTCTACTTCTGTTAGTCTGAAAGAGTCCCACTCGGTATCTGGAGAGGAAGACCAGAATGTCATGGAACATTCAAATCACAGTCAAGATACCTTGCTTGAGGTATTACCACTTGAACGATTGGAAGGTATTAAATTTTGAAAAAAATATGCTTATTCTCAGTGTAATTAGTTTCTTATCCTTTAGATGTCCTCTCTTGACCTTTTCAGTGTTTTGTGGCATAGTATAAATGAATTTTGAAAAAGAGTATTAATTTGTGGGAACTGAAAACTGAAATAGCTTGTAGTTGATATGTTCTTAGATTTGTCCCCAAAGCACAAAGCCAGACAAGAAGCTGGTGAGAATCATATTTGCTATAAGGTATCATAAACAGAATGCTAGTAGGTATCTGAATTAATTTCAGGAACTTTGTTTGTGAAATGGTGTATGTAAGTATGTGAAATAGTATATGTAAGTTATTTTCAAGCACTTCTCTTTCAGTAGGTGCGAGTCTACAAGATTGTATTTTAACTAATGTCTCTTCCTGTCCTGTTCTGATGGATGATATGTGGTCTTTATTTGCAGCTGTAGAAGCTAGAAGTTCATGCTTTTCTAGTGTGATGATGCATAAAAAAGTAGTTTGGAATGCTTTAAGTTAAAACTAAGTTTTCTTGAAACATGCATTGAGTGATGAAAGCAAAACAGTATGCTGTAACTTGTTTTAAAAGCATAGCTATTGATATCAAACTTGTTTGTTACTTACTTTTGCCAATCCTGCAATTAGATTCCCCACTTCCTTAAAATTCAGTAAGTGCATTTAGTAAATACAGTTTTGAGCAGGGTAGTGACTAGAAGTATGTACTGAATATTTGCATAAGTTTTCATGAGGTAACTATTAATAATAATTTAATAAAGAACACATTACATTAGAAAGGAGTTTGTTTTGTAACATAAATGGGCCCTCACAAAGCATGTTTCTTCTATAAGTAAACAATTGACCACTACTTTTTTTTTTAGTAGTTTTGAGAAAGTGGCAGTGACCGTGGCAATAAAAATCTTGACATTTTTGAAAACAGGCCCCCTCTGGTATTTGTATTTGCATGTCCAATGATATTAGTTACTTAGTTTTAACTTGTAGTTTAGGCAAGGTTTAAGGTAGTAATCTGGAGTCTGCTTTTTATTCTTATCTATGACTTCAGAATTAGGAGTCTTTTTTTGCTAAAATTGGTATGTGCGTGTCTAAAACATTCTCATCTAATGGGACTTGCGGTTTGATTATGGATGGATATAATAAAAAGAAAATTAGAAGCTACTTGGAATTGTCCCAGTAGATGAAATGCAACAGTGGGGCACAGTGTTTGTTCCTGTTCCTATTTCTGCTGCAGCAGCAACCTGGGATTTTTTGCATTTTTTTCACTGCCTTGTGGAAATCAAGGCAGTGATTGTCAAATGTGCGGGGTTTTTTGCTTTTTGTGTGTGGGTTTCCTTTTTTTAATAGAGCTTATCCTGAGGAAGCCCTGCCTTTTTAATAACTTTTAAATACCTTTGAAGCCCCAGTCTGCTCTTCTTTTACAGAATTAATAGTATAACATAATAAAATACTGATTATACTACGTTGTTTTGTTCCAGATTTGTCAACTGGAATGTGTTTGCTTCCAAGCAGTACGAATAATGAGGTAAAAACTCTTCTAAATACAGGAAATGTTTTCCTAATAATAGTCTTATACTAGAATTAACTCTGAGAGGAGGAGGAGGAGGAGGGAAATTGAACTCTTCATTATTTTATGTCATGTATTCACTAAGTTTGTAACAGTGCTAGCATACTGAGTATGTCATGCCTTACTCTCTGCCTCCTTTTCTGAGATCACTTAATATAGTTATTGCTATGGGAGCATGACTCCACCTAACCTTTTTCTGTTGTGAAAACTGTTGTTTACTCCTACCTTCTGTTTGCTGTCTTCTCGCTCTTTATCTATGCAAGGACCTTTTCTTTTTTCCCCCATTTCAATAGTAGGTAGCTTGATGAGGAACCTTACTGACTGTTTTTGGAAACTAAAGTAGACGATATCAACCTGATTTGACTTGCCCCTGTACTTGTTAATTGCTTTAAGGAATAGTAAGTCAGGGAGGGAGGGCTTCAGTGCCCTCAGCGTAGAAACTGCACTGTATCTAGGAATCCAGTCTTCCAACTGCTGCAACTCCATCACCTATTGACAGGTAGGGCTATGCTTCAGCTACTTGCAACCACCATGTTAGAGAAGGTGGCAATGGTTAGCATGGAAACAAAAGGCGTACAGGCATCAGAGATTATGTGCCCATTATAGAATGTAGCCCGATGCTTTTCAGGTGTGTGGTCCTTGATGTGTCAGTTGATACTTGCTAAATATACTTGGCTTTCTTTCATTTTTCTTTTTAAGGAATGTAGAGGAAAGTAAGTAGCAGTTGAATGCTTACAGGCTACCATCTGAACAACCTAATTTAAGTTCATAGAAGAATATTTACTACCTACTCCTTTCTGAAATTTTGCTTTTGATAGCAGTTGAATATGATGTGTTTATTACAAAAGAATATGAGACTAGAACCAAAACAGATACTACATCATGCTGTTTAATGCTGTAACATGCTGTTACACTTAATTGTAATTATTATACAATAATAATTGTATAATAATCTTCTTTATATATAAAAACATTTTTAAAGTTGAAATGCTACTTCAGAACCAGTTTAATATGTTATATGAAGAAATTAGAGCAAAAGATTAATTTGAGTGTACAGTTTCTGTGAAAGTATAGAAATGTATTGAGAGTTGTCCCAGCTTGTACCTTAAGGTGGGATTACAGCTTAGTAAATGGAGAGATTGATTTATTCAAATGTAAATTCTTAATGTGATGGTTCAGTACTTTCATTCTGAAATCTTTACAAGTTTCATGTCGTTCAGTTGCTTTTCTTCTAGCTCTTTTATAATCCCTATGTTTCTTGCATATATCCAATTTGAAAGCTAAATTGAGAAAAGTCCAGTGGAATTAGAATGTTGCTGGAATAAGAGAAAAAAGGGGGTTTCAGAATGTTATCAACCTCATTAATTGTTTATAAATAAGTGGACTTATGCAATAACTAGTAACTCCTAGAAGCATTTATATATGAATGTTTTCCACAGGTTGGTGCACTTGAACCTTCTGAAAAGCTGATAGAAGGTGAAATCTTAAGTGAGCATCTCAGCACTAGCCTTTCAAGTTTTTTAGAGAATGAGAAACTCTCATCTCTTGGAAGCTTAGAAGGAGACTCCACTGGTAAGTATATTATTAAGTTCATAGCTGTCTGTGGGGTTCTAGAATTCTGACAGAGTGTTACAGCCTACTTGAGAAGAAGCATAATATTTTAATGAAGTTTTTTTTTCTTTTTTAAACGGGATTACGCATAATCAAAAACCTATGTTAGAGGAGCGAACTTTGGCCTGTTCAGGGACCTGCTTGGAAGAGTCCCATGGGATCCTAGATAGGGTCCTAGAAAGAAGAGAGTCCAAGAAAGCTGGTTAATATTCAAGGACCACCTCTTCCAAGCTCAAGAGCAGTGCAYGCCTATGAGAAAGGAGTGCACCAAAGGCAGCAGGAGACCTCCATGGATGACTAAGTTGTTCCTGGCAAAACTCAACCCTTGGAAGGAGGTATAGAGAAGGCAGAAACGGGAACAGGTAATCTGGGAGGAATATAGGGATGTTCTCTGAGTATGCAGAAACAGGGCTAGGAAGGCCAAGGCCGATCTGGAGTTTAATCTGGCAAGGGATGTTTTGTCAAGGATGACAAGAAGGGCTGCTTCAAGTACGTCAGTAGCAAAAGACCACTAGGGAAAACGTGGGCCTGACGCTGAACGGGGCAGGAGCCCTGGTGACGAAGGATACGGAGAAGGCAGAGTTACTGAATGCCTTTGCTGCCACAGTCATTCTTGGTAAGACCAACCGTCAGGCATCCCTGGCCCCGGAGAGCAGAGAGAAGGTCTGGAGAAAGGAAGGCTCCCCCTTGGTCAAGGGGGATTGGGTTAATGATCACCTAAGCAAACTTGACACACACAAGTCCATGGGCCCCGACGGGCCCGTGACCCGCAGTTCCCAGCGCTCAGGGAACTGGCTGGTGTCGTTGCCTGCTCACTCTCCATCGCCTTTGAGAGGTCACGGAGAACTGGAGAGGGGCCTGAGGACTGGAAGGAAGCCAATGTTGCTCCGGCCTTCAAACAGYGGGCAAGCAGGAGGACCCAGGAAACTACAGGCCAGTCAGCCAGAAAAGGAGGCGATCGGGAGTAGTCAGCACGGATTCACCAAGGGGAAAAATCACGCTTAACCCACCTGAGAGCCTTCTATGAGGGGCGAGCAGTGGATGTTGTCTGCCTTGCCTTCAGCAAGGCTTCCCACCCTGTCTCCCGTAGCAGCCTCGCAGGCAGGCCGATGAAGTACAGGCTAGATGGACAGACAGGGAGGCGGATTAAGAACCGGCTGAAAGGCAGAGYTCACGGGGTTGTGCTCAGTGACGCAGAGTCTAGTTGGAGGCCTGTGGCTAGTGGTGTCCCCGTGGGGGTCAGTACTGGGTCCAGTCGTGTTCAATGCATTCATCAGTGCCCTGGATGGAGGGGCAGAGGGCCTCCTCAGCTAGTTTGCTGATGATGCCAAGCTGGGAGGAGTGGCTGACACACCTAAGGGCTGTGCTGCCATTCAGAGGGCCCTCGACAGTCTGGAGAGATGGACAGAGGGGAACCTTGTGAACTGCAACAAAGAGAAGAGGGAGRAATAACCGCGTGCAGCAGTACCGGCTGGGGGCTGACCCGCTGCAAAGGCAGGGAGCACCTGGGAGTGCTGGTGGACGATTCGACCGTGAGCCAGCAACGTGCCCTTGTGGCCAGGAAAGCCAATGGTCTCCTGGGGTGCATTAAARAGAGTGTTGCCAGCAGGTCAAGAGAGGTGGTCCTGCCCCTCTCCTCAGCCCTGGGGAGGCCTCATCTCGAGTACTGCATCCTGTTCTGAGCTCCCCAGTACAAGAGAGACATGGAGCTGCTGGAGAGAGTCCAGCGTAGGGCTACAAAGATGATGAAGGTACTACAGCATCTCTTCTATAAGGAAAGGCTGAGAGGTAGGCCTGTTCAGCCTGGAGAAGAGAAGATTGAGGGGTATCTTATCAGTATGTACAAGTACCTGAAGGGAGGGTAGAAAAGAGATGAGACCAGACTCTTCTCAGTTGTGCTTGGTGGTAGCATGAGAGGCAACGAGCACAAACAAATACGGAAGTTCCATCTGACCATACCATCTGGGTTGTGTTTTTTTTTTTGTTGTTTGTGTATTTTTTTTGTGTGTGTGCTGTGAGGTTAGCAGAGCATTGGAACAGGTTGTGCAGAGATGTTGTGGAGTCTACTTACTTGGAGATATTCAAAAGCGTACTGGACAGAGTCCTGTGCAACATGCTTTAGGTGATCCTGTTTGAGCAGAGGTGTTGGACTAGATGATCTCCAGAGGTCACTTCCAATCTCAACCATTCCACAGTTCTGTGAATAGGAATATTAAAAAAAATTAGTACGGTTCATGAGTGAAACTGTTTTGAAATAGTAATAGGAGTAASGGGTTATAGAATTTGTTAGAAGTGATCCCTCTGAAGATGGGATTACCTTAACCCCTCCACTTGGTAGTTAGTAGTCTTTACTTGGAAATACTTTCCTATTCAGGGTTCCAGTAATGATGGAGCAGATATTTTTATTTTTCCTGGCCAGTGAGCAACTTGCATTTTATTTTGTAATTCAGCATTCAGTGTTAATTTGGTAGCCAGACAGTAGTGAATATTTTAAAATTTAGGCAGGAAGTTTCTGGTATCTGAAGGGAAGGGCATTAACCTACTTTACAGTTATTTGGGAAATAGCAGATTGTTACTTCAGTTTTGTCAAGAAGTCGTCAAGGCAGAGCTAAATGAAATTATGCCACTCAAAATCTTGTTGCTGCTAATTTGAGTTCAAACTGTGGGTTTTAGTTACTGAAATGGTAGACCAACTAATCCTTCTATTTTAAGGATAGGTATTAATTCTCTCTTACAGACTGCAGAGATTTAGGCTGCTGCCATCCCTCTACCTCCTTCTGTATCATACATGGAAACAGAGCTATGATTTGTATTTTTCAGCTACTGACTGTCAGATATAACAGGTCTAGATCACCTTACTATAATATCAAAATTGCTGGGGTGCTGTTCCATTTGGCTTAAATCTCATTCCACTGAAAGACTGGACCTTGATGTTTCTGTAAATCAGGCTCTGATCTTACAGGGCACCAAAAAAAAGTAAAAGGCAGAAATAATGGTTACTTATGTATGTTTTTTGTGTATTCTTGACAATGTGTAAACTTCCTTGGCAGAAGGAAATACTGAGCAAATTCCTGAGAATATTTTATTAGTGAAAGAATTGACATGCACAGTTCAAAGTCAGAATCATTGGTGAACTCTGTCACCAGCAACCTGAAAATGAATGTTTCTCAAATTACTTGGAAAACAAAATCTGATTGTAAATTATTTATAAATACAGGGCCTGTTTGAGTATACTGGTTTTTGTAAAGGAAAACACAAGCAATCCTGTTTTTAGAATTGAAAGAGCAAAAGATAAAGATGTTAGATTTCCTCTTGAAATGTATTTTACAATGGTTTTAAGAGTGCTTTTAAACATGTCCTAGAAACCTGGCCGTTTAGTAATAAAACAACCCAAAACCTGAACTCTCTTCTCCTAATCTCTCTCTCTCTCTCTCTCTCTCTCTCTCTCTCTCTCTCTCTCTCTCTCTCTCTCTCTCTCTCTCTCTCTCACACACACACACCACAAAAAAAGTATTGGTAAGCTTTTCACTTATTTATTAACAATAGTGTTGGTCTTAATAATAGCATGTAACGTTTTTTGGCATTGAAACAAAACTATGCTATATTACTATATTTTATTCTGTTGATGACTATGTATATGATTTGTTGGCTGGAATGTGGTGGAACATGGATTATGAGAAAAAGAAGAGTCACTAGATGACCCGGGAGTTAAGATGCTGGCATCTTATTATTTTGATGCATACTGCTAGTCACAGAGTAAAAGCCAGTAACATGTTTCTGTGCCTAGTTATTTTTGAGGGAAAATAAGATAATGCTGCTCTGACTATGTGTGTGTGTTGTGAGGATCAGTACACTAAAGATTGCAGAATTGCTGTGACGGAGGCATTTAAAAATATCTGTGGAAGGTGAATGGATTATTTTTTTTTCCTTCTGTTTCAATAGATGATGATATTGATGATGAAGAGTTCTTTGATAACCAGCTAGAAGCCTATTTTGAGCAGCTGCTACCACCGGAAGTGACAAGAGGAGACACCAATGTGCAGGAACTCTCGGAACGCTGTACGGCACTGAAGCTTTCTGAAAATGGCTTCCTTCAAGTAAGTTTGAAGTGAAGTTCAAAGCTCAGCATGCCTAATGGCTCTTCAGTATGGTGGTATATTGAGTGTTCTCTGCCAGAGTGAACACTTCCTTTTCTGACAAACCCTGACAACTCTGTTGGCAAATAGCCTCTACAACAAAGAATTTTTTATTTAGTAGCAAAAAAAAGCTTGAAAATATAATCAAAACAGTTTAATTAGAATTTTGTCTTCTTTTTCCCTCTCTCAGGTTTTCCATAGAGGAAAAAAAAGGGAGCAAATGAACCATTTTTTCCCCTTGTTCTTATAGTGCAGGTCTAGCAGCTGATGTATCTGTTTGTCACACAAGTTCCTGCTGTTTATGGAACAAGGAATGGGGGAGTTGATTAAGTAGCTGCCTATCCCAAGAGACATTAGTCTGGGAGGTTTCTGGCAAAGCTGAGGAGTGTTGTGTTACGGTGCCAGCTTTATTCAAGTCTGTGTTTGAGTTTGCCATCCCTCTCTACCCTCACTACCCACACTCCCCTTTCTCCTGTTCTCCTTTCTACTAGTAAGCAGTTCTGGAGGGGGATTTTGTGCGGATCAGTTCTATTACTTTATCCTGCAATGGAAAAACGTCCCAAACTGTTAAGACTTGTCTTATCTTTGGGATGGAGGAGGCTTGTGCTTAGAGGAAGACCTGTAATAATTGGAGTAGCATTAGTAGTAATTCCTGAAGAGGGACTTTGTACTGGATTACTTAAGACTGCATTTCCTAATCTGTCTATAAAAAGCATGTTTTTAGATTAAAAAAAAAATCCATCTCTAAGCTGTGGGATAGTTTGCTGTAAAGAAAAGGAATAATGTCCTGAGCAGCACATTAGTTGAGTATGCATTAGAATATTAATATGTGGTACTGAATTGTGTTATCTTGACCTTTCAGAGTAACACTGAAGGAGGGTATACGTCTGCACTTGCTGTAGTTAGGGCTAGACTCTCCAGTTGATGAGTTTAATGTACACTGAAGTTCACCACACCCTTTCTGGATTGCTTTTTAGGGTTTTGGACCATGTATACTAGTCTGATCTTATTGCACCTTTGAGGCATTCTCTGGAGCATTTTAAGTACGGTCTTTCTTCTAACATTTCTTTCTCTCTCAGCTTTCCAGTGCTTATTTTTAGTACTAAAGATGATGAGATAGTTGGAATCCTCTCAAGTCCCCTAAAGAAGAAAGGTCTGTTGCTAAGCAGAAGCCTGTACTGAAACCATGGTGTTGTGAAGACAGGATTTAATTTTGATCAGCAGCCTCTGAATGCAGAGAATTCTGAATGAGGCATAAGGATGTGTCTAATATCTGTGAAGTGCTTGATTTGGCTCCTTTCCCCCCTCCCCCCCTGCTAAACAAGCTGGTCAGCTGAAGGGAAACTAATGCCAGCCATCTTTTGATCTTGCTTGTAACTTGCTCATAATTTCCAGGAATTGGGCATGTAGTTTCTGTAGTAACTGACAATTTGAATCATACATTCTGTGAAAAAATTACTCTCAGTAGTTTTGACTTGTTGCTAGTCTTATTTAGAATTGCAGTTTGAAGTACAACAATGTTCAAAGGAAAGAGTGGAGCTGTCTTTCAAGGCAGCAATTAAACTTGTTGGAAACAATCTGTGCTTGCTTCTGACAAAGGGTTCTGTGTTATAATTAAATTCTTAAAATAATAAGAGAACACTAGCACTAATGGTTGGTTGGTTGTTTCTTTCTTTTACCATACAACTAGTTTCATAAAAGGTTTTTGGATCACTGTTTCATTATCTTGAGTAGCAGTCTCCAAGGTTTTGTTAAGTGTATAGCATCGTGGAAGCTTGTTTTCACAGGGGAATAAATGAGTCTCTTTAGCAGGTCTGCATGTGAAAGGTAAACTTAGAGCAGCATTTGTCTGCCTTTTAGTCAGTCATTGAGCAGCAGTTTGTTCTGTCGGGTACAGATTGCCTGGGATTAAAAGTCTTTCCATTTTCTTGGCTTCTGCATTCTTAGATGAGATCTTGGCAGTTACATGCTCCACCAAAGTGAGAGAATGTGATGGATTTAAACTTTAGAGCAACTATAGCTTCTGAAAATAGTATCGTAAAATTGATTATTGCTTAAAAATAACTGTAGCAAGTAGTAAAGATTAGAATTTTATTAAGCTTGACAAATGCTTGACAAATTCTGAGATCTCCAACTGACACTGGAGTTTCCAGACTCTGGGAGTGGTATGTTAATGTAGTCTGCACAGGCTGCCAGTTATTGGATGAGTCTTCTATGCATTAGCCACTTGTATTGGAGCAGTAGTTGGGTCTGTAGGCCTGTATGTGAAGAAAGTGATAGGTGACTGTTGGAGACCATGTTGCTATCGAAGTGTGAGAGTGGCGGGGAGCGTGGTAAAGGATTGCTCAGGTCTTTTCTACTTGTGGCAAGATGTTCTTTTTTCAGTGTTGTACATAGGCAGTGGGATCAGTACAACAGATTCCAAACTGGAGTTGGAGTCCTTGTCCGGCTGTGTGTTCCAGGAGGTTGAAGGGGAACAGGAATAGTGTGGAGTGGGAATTAATGCCCTTGTTAAAGGTAGTGAAAGGATGTAATAGGAGGGAAGACAAGAGATCATTCATCTTCTTGTTGCATATGCCCTTAGTGGGGGCAAATGCACAGATTGGCATAGCCAGAAATTATTGCCCTCATCGATGGTGCTGGCAGCCATAGTTGCCAATGGCAGTGGAAAATGAGCAAACTAAGTTTGATAAAACTCTTTACTGGAGAATGTTTTAACATTGTAAAAGCAATGGCAGCTGAAGAATTTCTTTATTAAACGTGTCTGTTGTAGTGGAATTTAAATCTTAATTTTTTTAGGAGGACTCTTGGGTTCCTGGTGCTTATCAGGCTGTTACAGGAGGAGACTCTGGGAATGCTAGTGATGAAGATTCACAAAAACAAGAGATAACTGGATGTCCTGTACAGAGAGAAACACTGCCAAGAACAGTACGGCAACTGGTATGGAATTGTCATTTAAGTTTTTCTATTTATCACATCCAGAGTAAGACTATATTAAAAGATGGATGCTTATTTGAAAACTTGTTACTGCTTGAACTAACAGCCTAAACTTCTGTTACAAAAAGCCTAATAATGCCACTATGTTTTTAGATAAAGTTCAAACATAGTTAACTTAGACTATTTTGTACCTGTAATTATTAACATAAACAGTTAACAAATGCAAAACTTCTGACACTTTTCTGGTCATTATTATTATTGTTTTCTAAGAGTTCCGTGACTGGTGGTGATGTGCTAGATTCCTGCAGTGCTGCTGAGTTGAAATTAGATTCACTATATCTTCAGTGCATGGACAGCCATAAAGCTGATGTTCTGGGTGCTCTCCCAAAGCAAGAAATAAAATCATCTGAGTGTCAAGTTTCTGCTTCTGATGCAGAAATACTACACCCAGCAGAAGGATTTATGGGGTATTACACCACTCCTAAGATTCCCTTTAGTGCACGTGCAGCTGCAACAGATGCAGATTCAAATGAGCGTGAAGTTGGTCTGGCTGATACTTACCTGTCTCCAACTGCAGACAGCTGTGAGGATACATGCTTATCTACAAAAGACAAAGGTAGGTTGCTTTAGAAATAGCCCATCTGTACGATTGAGACCAGACTCCATTGCACGAGAAAAGAAATAAAAAGGTAAGCCATGCCTTTTTTCTCCTAATTGTGCAAGCTAGCAAAAAAAAAAAAAAAAAAAAAATCCTACATTTCTTTGTAAATAAGAAAAAAGTTTGAATAAATTTTGACTTGTCCCTTTTTTTTAAACAGTTTAATGTATTGCACTAAACTGTTGCTGTTTCAGAATTAGTTTTAGCTTGCAGCTGCAGCAGCTTGAGCTACTTTTTAAACTTGCGGATTTGTGAGCGAGTGAATTCCTTCATACCCAAATTAAAGAGATTTTGCTATATCCTTTTATCTTAATCAACAGTGCAACATTTGACATGTCTTTCAGGTGATACAGCTCACAGCATTGTTTATCAAAATGAAGAAGGCAAGTGGGTGACTGACCTTGCATATTATACCTCATTTAATGAAGAGCAAGATTTAAATCTATCTGAAGATAATAAAATAAATGAGGAGTTCATAACTGGATGTATGTAACCCTTTTCTTAGCTAGCTGTTATCTGTAGTACGGTGTTAGGTAAACTTTCTTCCTTTTTGTTAATTTTTCACAAATCAGTGTTTGATTCTAGTCTTTAGAGACTGCAGATTATTTGAAAGCTGGTATTGATAGTAGCTTATAATATTATTATTACCAGAATTGATTGTAATAGTTTCTTTCCATGTTTCCCACTCTTCCAGTAAAGAGTTCTTATTGGAAGACGTACTAATGCGTCGCCAGTACCTATTGTATATATTCTTTATTTGGATTTTAATTATTGTTATCCTTTGATTCAAGAAGAGTAAACGATAGTTGTTCTGAATTACAAATGCTTATAGTACAAGAAACGATCGTAAACAACAAATTACTGTGGCACTGAGTAGAATGTGAAAGTGGCTCCTGAATTAATTAGCTGGTGATTATGCAGATCTCAAATGTCCTCCTGTTTAATCAACTTAGCCTAATGGTACTACAGTATGTTGAAATTTATTGGGGCTTTACTGAACTCCATCATCTATCAAATTCTAGGCTCTTTGAGCATCTGTCTACTTACAAATGTCTTCATTTTCCTTGTGCTATCTCAGACTGGTCTTCATGATAGCCTGTATGTTTGTCATCTGTTGTACAGACTTGGATAGTATGCCTGTAGTATTGTAGACAAATCAGTTTGATCATCTGTTTTAATGGATGGATTCAAACAATGTATGCAACAGTATTTCTCCTGTTCTCTTCCAATGTCCAAAGTTGGCATATGGATGAGCTAATGTATTCTGAAATTGTCCATTGTTGGATATAACCACTCAAGGTTATTGTTTCTTTCAGAGAGGATGCTGTGTATGTTGGTGTCTAGAGTTATTTTGAATGTGAGTTCAGACAGGGCTGAGCTGTTGAAATGCTCTTGGTCAATGCTGTGATGCTTTCTGCCAGAACAAACAAATGAGATCCTGTATGCTAGAAACTCCTGTCTGTTATGCCAGAAAGGCAGTAGTCCTCCATTATTTTCCAAATCCTAGCGTATTTTAGACTCTTTTCTGCATCTCAAACAGTTTGTGAAATGATTTGAGTACTTGATTGCTGTAACTCTTTATGAAGGCTGCTTTAACTTTTCCTTATCTGATGTTTTCAAATGAATTCTGCTTTTCAGTTGGTTTACCTCTTCACATGGTAGAAGACCTGTGCTCACAAATTCAGTGTGGATAGCATTTTTCTGGCTACTAGTTTGCCTGTCTGCAATTCTCAAGTATGATACTTGATTTATAGGGACAGAAAAGAGCTGTTGCATCTGATGTTTTTCTGCGTCTTATTAATGAACGTCTGTCTGTGAGCAAACTATGCATACTGTATATCCTTGTATAGAATAGAACAGTGCAGGATTGCTCACTGGACAGAGTTTGGGGCTTTAGAAAGTCCCCAGAATGCCGTATAGCTAATACAGAGAACTAAGACTGGACCAATACTGATTTGGGACTCAACTGGATATACTGCTGTGTCACTGATAGTGCTAAGTTACCTCTAGGAAAGATAATTGAATCTCTCAACAAAAAAGATATTCCAATTTATTTTCCTAAAGAAGTACATATTACAACTTTCTGTAGATAATTTTATGGACAATAAGTGTATTCACTTCACAACTTTGCATCTGTTCTGAATGTATTCCTCCATTTTGAATGTATTCCTCCATTTATCTTGTGTGCTCTGTGAGCAGGGATGCTGGGAGCACAAGGTGATGTACTTTAAAGGTTGTAACATGCCTAATGATATATTAAGATGGAAATAAGGTGGTACAGCAATACCTTTTGGTGAGCAGTTTTTCAAATTATTTCACAGAAGAGACTTTAGGTATTCATTGTTCTATAAATACTAACTGCAAAAAATAATTTAAGCATTTGAATTTAAAAGAAGCATTACCTTACTGGGCCTATGAATTTGCACAGGTATTTCATGAACTCGTATAAGCCAGTCTTTTATTTGCTTCCATTTACAGGTATCACAAGGGCAGGTTTAGCTCAGTTGGTTAGAGTATGGTGCTGCTAATGCCACGGTCGTGGGTTCGATCCCTGTACAGGCTGTGCTGAGGGTTGGACTAGATGACCTCCAGAGGTCCCTTCCAATCTTACCATTCTATGATTCTATGATCACCCTGACTAAACTTTCAAAACCTAGCGTAGTCAAAAGTTTGAAGGTGGCCATATGATACAAAAGTCTAGCTAGTATGGAAAGCAAAACCAGTAAGCAGTTTTGTTTGGGGTTAATGCCGAGAAAGAGAAGTTTCCTTATTCATCTCCAGGTTGTCCATCTAGATATTTTTTATTTTGATTCTTGAAGTTGCAGGGTGTTCCCTTTATTTTTAAAAAATCTCCTATAAACTACTTGTACTGTAATTTGGTGGAATAACTCATGTTGTGTCCCAAACAGTCTTGAATATAGAATTAAGTATCATGTTATTTTTACCTTCAGAGCTTAACTTAATATGCAAAATAATAAAAAAATGGCTTATGCATGCTTTATTTTAATAAATATTCTCTGTGATTTTAAGCTGAAGCAGCAGCTATGATTGCACAAGACCAGGAAGAATTTGAGAAAGCTCACAGGCTTGTACAGGTAAGTAATTATTTCAGTGTAAACAGAGTAATTTTCCAATTTATTTGCAAGTAACAACTTCTGAAATCTCTTTATCTGCAGACGGAAAAAGCAGACTTTCTAAATGCATCTGAATTAGCAGATTCTTCATGGAAATCTGCCAATAACTGCATTCTGCTGAGAACATCTGATCTTAATAAAGATGCCAGTTATTTACGCTTGTCTTTGGGAGAGTTCTTTGGTCAGAGATCTGAAGCTCTTGGTTGTCTTGGTGGAGGCAGTGATGTGAAACGGGTATGTATCTTAGTATAAAAACAGAAGTAGCACTAGTATTTTTCATCTTGTAAGTTCCTTGCTTCTTAATATTAACTATTTCTTCTGAGATCTGTTTTCCTAAGTTAACTACTAGGAAAATCCTGTATGTAAATGAAAAATCTGGATTGTTTTTTGTTTCCAAATTGGAATTTTTGACGTAAAGTGACTAGCATGCATTATCAGTGAATGCTGATCTTCATGTTTTGGGAATGTATGAGAAAGGAGAGGAAGAAGGGAAGAAGTCAAATATGCGTGGGTAATTTAGTTGTGTCCTGGAGAATGGATTGAGTCAGTATGTTCTATCCTGGTGCATTCAAAGGCTGAGTGGCAGAGTATATGTCCAGATAGAGTTAATTAGAGTATGTGTACTTTCTTCTGTCTGACTAACTGGTATAAATGCATATTTTATGTRAAGTTGTATGTATTTGGATTAGGCATTTGCCAGACTAGGAAGCATATGTTATTTCCTAACCGTATGAGAGCTAAACATCAGTTAGGGAGATGCTGTGGCTGAAATCGTGTTGCAGGCTCACTATTTACTAATGCTGTGTTCTGGGGTAACTTTTTTTTTTTTTTTTTTTAAATATAGCCATCTTTTGGTTATCATATTACATCTCCAAAGAAGAGGCAACCTGTTGCTTTGTTAAGACAGTCTGATGCATCAGGAGGTTATGCTGGCCAAGAGACTTCACAATTTTCTGAAATGTTTCCAGGTAATAACAGAAGAGCCAGCCTGGGTCAAAAGTTGCATGCAAGTAGTTCTTAACTGATACTGTAACTAGTGAAGACTGTATTAAGAGTAATGCAATGCAGACCCTAGTCCTCCCCTTTAGAAAATTTACACTCTCGTGATACCTGCTTACTTAAAAGTAGTAGTTTAGAAATAGATGCCATTGAAATTTCCTGTATAAGGATTACAATATGCATGTTTTATGTATGTGTCTGCATATCTACCTAGCAAAGTAAGTTGAGGTAATACCTAATCCAGAGAGTGCTTGCTTAAAAGAACAGGAGTGCATTTTAAAGAATCTCTGCTCTTGATACAGTTGTTCTGGGAATTGGTCTTTGTGCTTGCAGAGTTAGTGCAATGACTTAAAAGCTTTTTTGCATCTGTGAAGAATACCCATCTGGCTTTTATGGACCATATTTTCATAACAGTTTTACACTTACTATTTTTCCTTATGCTGGGGCCTTGCAAAAACTTTTAATGGATCTCAAATAGAAATTAAAAATATTTAGTGTTAGTGTGTTTGAATTCACTATACGATACTCTGGATTTCTGTCAGAAAACTTCTAGGAGTTTGTTGAATTCATGACTGGTGTTCAGCTATGTAATAGCTACAATTGTTACATTGAATACTAGAAAGGTACCCAAAAATATTATGCAGTTCTCTTGATATGAGAGTTGCTATAAATACTAGAGAAAGTAAGTATTTAGGTCACTTTTTAATAAATATATTAGTAGTCACTGCCATCTGATTTTAAGTAGTACTGCTAATAATAGATCTTTATCAGCAATATCAGTATGCAGTACCTCTTTGAGAGCAATAGATGGAAAAAGTTGAGAAGTCAGCAACCTGGAAAGGGTGTTACTTTAAACCAGACATATGCAAACCCAAAATAACTGTTGAAAGCAGAACAGAAGGCATGGATTGTTTGTTTGTTTTCCCAGTAACAACAAAAAGCCAGGCTCTTAAACATAATCCTTCAGTCACCAGTTTATTGTCATCTGTCTGTGTCAAAACCTATTCCCAGTATAAAAAAAAAATTGTTTTGATTTATTATGTTTTTAAACCTACAGAAAATTTGAGGAGCATGCATGTTGCAAGAGTGCAGGCATTTAGATAACTTATTGGAAATTAATTCCCAGTCTTTTTCTTCTTAGATGATGTGGTAGTACATGTAAAAGAAGATGCAAATTCTGCCAACAGTGAAAATGGATGGCATAGAATGGAGACTGTAGCTGGAATACATAAAAGCTTTAATACAGAAACTGCTACCAAAAATAAAGCAAAGGTATTTCTGTGTTTTCTACTAGTTGTGAATATGAACTTGAACAAAATTGAAATGACTGTTAGTATTGCTAGGTGTTTCTTGGGTTAATGCTAAATTTGGACTATCACATTAACTTACTGCCTTTTGTTTTATTAATCACTTGACTCATAGTAGGCGCACTGTTTATTGGCAGATAGTTTCATTAGAATGCCATGATCCAGTGGAGAGTCAGGTGTTACTGTCACCACCTCTTTACTTCCTCTGCTCACTACAGGAGCTGCATGTCCTGACAGCCTGTTATTTTTTCATCGGTACTCAGGCTATTGGTATTTTGTGGTCTGGAGCCTGCATTTCAGAACTACAGATCTGTCTTTTCCCTTGGATTTCTTTTCTGTTTTGCTTAAATTTTTTTGACTGAAATAACTTGTATTTAGCAATTGAATGAGGTCATTTATTTGACAGAAGATCAAAATAAGTATGCAACTTAAGTTTGAAAACAGCGTATTTTCAATTTGAATCCTAGACTCATAGCTCCTCTTCCTTAAAGTGCTTTTTTTTTTTTTTCTGAACATGAGGTTCCTCTCTGCCCATCTCTCCAGCCTGTTGAGGTCCCTCTGAATGGTCCTCTGATGTGTCAGCCACTCCTCCCAACTTAGTATCATCAGCAAACTTGCTGAGGAGGCCCTGTGCCCCATTGTCTCGGTTGCTTAAGATGTCAAATAGTATTGGCTCCAATATTGACCCTAAGGAGCTTCACTAGTGACTGGCCTCCAGCTGAGCAGTGGCCCCTGATCACAATGTGTTAAACCTGACAGTTCAGCTAGTCCACTCACTGTCCACTGACTTACTCTATTTTTAATCAATTTGCCTATGTGAATGTTATGAGGACGTACATGTGTCACTGCAAGAGGACACACATTTTCTTTCCTTCCTGAACTTGTGCATGTGAGATGAGAGAGGATGGGAAGAGATTCTGGTCTGGAGAAGACTCTTTCTAGTTATTTCTGTGCCCTTTTGCTAATAACAAGCATTCTGAAAGCTAAAGGAGAAGTCAGACTTCAGTTCATTGGTAGAAAAAACTGTGGAAATAGCTCTATCATCCACTTGTAGAGAGGCAAGTAATTTTTAAAAAGTTAATTGAGAAGATAGGGTAGTTTCTTCTCTGCTGTGTATATGTTCCTGAGGGGCATTTAATCCTGGTTCTTCCAACTGAATTACAAGAGTCATGAAGAGGATTTTAACTGTAATAGGCTCCCAAGTTTTATATGAACTGGGGTGTCCTAACAGGCTATCTTTATTTATTCTACAAAAAAAGTGTTTTCAGAACTATATTTATAAAGTCAGTATAATGAGAAATTATACCTTTTGCAGTGTTCTTTGTTGATAGTAGATTAAAAATGTGGTAACAGTGTGGTAAAATGCATTACCGTGGAAGGAATATGCTGAAATGCAAAATAATAATAAAAAACTCCCCCAAACAAAACCCCAAACAAGGAATTTCTTCGTTTGATGTTTAACTCATTTTGGTTTATTGTAGGACGGAATTCATAAAGGCAAGCTTGAAGACAGTTCATCTGATCATTCAGACTCTGTCCTGAGTATTAGTACAATTGCCTCTGCTATTGCAAATGCTTCTGCCAGTACCGATCCTTCCCAGCTAGCTGCTATGATGATGGCACTCTCAAATAAAAATAAAAAGAAATGTTGCCTTCCTGGAATTGTTAAAGACCTGGAACTATCTGCTAATCGGGTTTCGTCCAGCAATGTGGAAAATAGTGCATTTGATATGGAAAAATACCTCAAAAAAACAGATGAGACTGGACATGAAAGTGAGTACGAGGGCATTGTGAAACATGAAGCATCTGTCCAGAACGTTATTTGTGATAGCCTTGTTGTGGATAAAAATGAAGATACTCTTACAGAAGATTTGTTAAATAATCATAGCAAGCAGCAAGAAATAGAGAAGCAGTTTGTGAATTATTTTCATGAAAAAGATGGCATTCAGGGTTTCCCTTGTCCATCCAGTGTTCTCAAGGATGGAGACAGAACTGCAAATAGTGCTAAATGTTCAGAAAAATTTTCTGATTTAATAAATGGTAAACATTCACAGTCAGTGAGAGCTAATCTTGTATCAGATATGCTTGATACCCTCAACTCACCTACTGGAAATGGAGCAAAAGCATGTGGAACTCCATTAGCAACAAAAATAGGAATAGCAGAGAGAGGTCCGTTTCCCTACCAAACCAACGATCTTATTACTAGGTGTTCTAGAGAAGATGCAGAAACAGTAGATCAGGCAACAGATGCTGTTCCTGAACCATATAATAGTTTGAAAAGAATTACAGGAAATGCTATGCCACTCAGCAGCTTAGACCCTGACAAGCAATCTAGCACATGTATGTCAGTAAGTCCTACAAAAGCAAAGCCTCTGCAGAAATTGAACATTGATGAAAAGAAACAAGATGAAAAAACAGAAGAGAGAAACAGAGATACTGGTACTGCTTGCAGTGGGAATGTGAAACATGTAACTTTTGAGACTGTCTCCATGACTTCCCAGAATAGTAGTGGTAAGTAAACCTATACAAAAGTAACCAGTTGTAGAAAAGGCTCTTTAAAAAGGAGTTGTTCAGTGTGCTTAAATAAATGTTATTAAATTCTGTTTATTTACCAGAACATAAACTCTATCTTCCTGAATGTGACTTGCAGTCTTTAGAGGATGAGCAGTGCAGCTTCAGACCTTCAACTTTACCACTAATTCACTCATCGCCTAGTGATACTTCTGGAACAACGTTTTCGGGGTAAATTTCTTGGTGCAGCTTATAGTAATGCATTGTGATGATTTTTTGAGTGATTAAGTTTCGGCTGAAATGTTGTCCTTGACCTCAGTTTATAGAAAACAATTATTGGGCTATACTTTGTTCTTCCACTAAACGTTGTTTGTTTTTATTATGTGTGTAGGGAGCAGGTCTTCAACAATTATTCATTTATCTTCCTCACAGTCATGATGAGACTGAGATGCTAAATGGGATGCCTGGGGTTGTCCAGTTTATAAGCTGAAGGAAGATGCAAAATATCCAGCTTGTTAGTTATTCAGATACCTCAAGCACCTAAGATTTTGTGATGATAGAGCTGTAAAATACCCTATTTATTTTAACTATTTTTCTTCTATGATTCATCCAATACAAATAAGTTATTTGGTTGGTGGTTATGGTGCACTTGTTTTATGATGCAAAGCTTGGCGTATCAGTACTGATGAAGATGTTCTGTTGCTTAATTTTACCACAGTGAAGCTGATCAAGGAACTAATTCACTTAGAAACCTATACTTCAAATTTTGCAACTGCAACTTGTATTTAGGTTTTGAGGATTTCTTAGCAACTAGAAGGGCAGCTTTTTGAAATGAACTTTGTGAGCCTTTATTATTCTTGTTATTAATTAATGCTCTATAAATATAAATTCTAAGATTGCTACTATGCTAGTTTTATTTTTAACTTGAAATAGGTGATTATGTAGCCTTAACATGTTTGTCCAGTAGCCAATGGCTATATATGCTCTTGTAAAAGAAGAGATACTGATTTGTTTGCCTTGACTTAAGTTCACTATTTGATGTTTAACTACAGTTGGTGTGCTGCAGGTGATAATAGAGTTATAGGACATTTGGTATTTTTCAGAAATTAAAATTTACAGATGTATATTTTTGCAGGTGTGGAATATAGACATAAGATTTCTGGTTAAAATTGTCAGTGATTTAATTAAAATGTTTTCATGTTATTCTTTAATTTGACAAAAAAAATCCTGTGTTTTCAGGTGTATGAAATGAAGAAAATCTGATTATTTAATAAGAAATACCAATGTGTGATGCCTGAAATATTGAATGTTTTAATTTTGGTATTCTACTGTCTAATTAGATAGTGTATTGATTTATTTTTCTATTAATAAATTGTCCTATTGTTTCTATGAACTTAGTATCTGAGTTCAGTTTTGGAACTCATGCTTTGCCTTATGAATTTATATCCAATGAAAATGAATTGTATGTACATCAAGACCAGAATTCGTAAAGGCTGATTGATAGTTAAGAAAATCACTTCTACTGATTGTACTAAACAAAGCAGCTCACTAGGCTGATTTAATGTAGTATGGCTAATGTCTAGCATTCATGTTTTTCCTCAGCAGTAGAAATATATTCCAGTATTGACGTGCTTGCAATCTGTTTTTCAGATCTGAGACTGATTTTATTTGTACATCACATTGCCAAAAGTCCTGCAATGAAAGCGTACTTCCTCAGTCAGTGTACTCAAGTCCTAGCATGAGCAGGTTAACATATGTCTCTGCATCTGACAGTACCCTTAAGAATACGTCCATAATACATAATCCAGAGATGTGTTGGGTAAGAAAATCTTTTAACAGTAACTGTGTACTAACTGCATGCTGTGTGCCTGTGCGTGTGTACCTGTATATGTATATTAAAAAAATGATATGTATACTTTTGTTGGTCACTAGTGAAAGCTTAGCGAGGCCTTTACTTCCTCCTGAGAATGCCACCAGCAGCAGCTTTCTCTCATGCTCAATCCATCAGGAAAAAGGAAGAGTGTGTTCTGGGCTAAAGCCATTATCTTCTAAGTCTAGCTGCTCTGGTAACACAGGGGAATATCTGTTGTTTTCTGTTTTGATATTTCCATATGGGATCTTAGTCCCAGAAGAAGGAACCCAAGGGCAGATCAGAATGGGTTTGTCTTTGTAGTCCACACTGGTGCAGTGGACTATAGTGGACTGCAGCTCTTGATTCTTCTCCCTATTTGAAATGCATATGGTTCTAGAGTCTTGTCGCCTCATACAACTGAGTGTTTCTTGATGCTTGTACATGGCTGGCTGCATACTAGTTTGTCGCTTTGTCTTGAAGAGAAGTTACTGTTTGAATTGTTTTTTCTCCCCAACAGTTCAACAATGGGATCCTCAAGCAGCTTTTTCAGAGTTCTGACTTTGTATTAATGAGAATTTTTGTAGGTTACTGTTACTCTGTTCCTTTGCGTTAATGATCTTTTTTGCTAAGAGAGGGATGTTTATTTTGTCTATGCTTGTTAAGAGCCACTTTTATGCCCCGGGTCTCAGGCCTCTTACAGACAATAGGAATGTTTGTGTTGATGGGAGTTTTTTGAGTCTGAATACTTTTTATAGTGCAATCTGTTTTGGCAGTGGAGCTCCCCTCTCCTTTGAACAGTAGGGTCCTGTTGATAAGGTGTGTGTGCTTTTTTTTTGTTTTGTTTTGTTTTGCTTTTTGACCTGGAGCCATCTTACCTCAGATACTAGTGCTGAATGCACTTTTGAAGTGTTGAAACTTGTAACATACTTTACTGCAGCAATCTAGTGGCCACTGTCTTGTCCTTTTTCTTTCTTTCGCTCTCCTTCCCTAGCCTCCCAAGTCCTGCTTGCTTAGTGTTAAATAGTTGCTTGGTACTGTAAATGCTCTGTGCCTTTTTATATAGCTTTTTTGCTCCTATGTTAGAAATCTCTAAGTACAGCTGTTTTAAGCTGGGACGTGGTTCTTCTAATATCAGAGTGTCAAGTATTGTTTTTGAAACCGATAAAATGGAAGCAATCAGTGATCTGAGTAGGCTTTTCAAGAGAAAACTAACCTCTGTAGCATATCTAAAGAATATTTTCATTTCTGAATCTGCAGAGGAGTTGCCCAGAATTTCATCCACTGTATTGTAAAGTCTGATAAGTGTGATGCCAATTATGAGAGAGTGTGCCCCCCCATTGTCATTCTTTCTCCCGATAATCTATACTGACTAGCACCATTCATACTGCTACTAGCCGTGCACAGTGCATGAGAGGCATGATCACTTCTGTTCTTGACCGCTAACTCAACAGGAAATTCCTTCAAACATGTTGTATAGATGCATATTTATGACTCATTCTTTTTTCCTGGTTTTATTTACCAGTACAAACAACGAGATTCTGGGGTTGAGAGAAACTGAGAATGTGGATGGGGTGGGCTCATTGCACCTACACCATGCATGCTTGCCAAAATGGAAGGTTTCTGGGCATGAATGATTTCTTTATGAAGGATTTGAAGGAAGGATTTGGATTAGTATATTTCTATGCATCTCGGACTAATCCTTTTGATTAGTGATTTGGCTCAAGACCCTTCAGTTTGTATTTTTGTTCTTAAAGAAAGAGCTGGTAAGGATGACTTTAATGGAGTTATTCTTGTTTTCAGCAAATCTCTCTATTATTTTACCATAATTTTCTGCTTTAACTCCTCAGCTTTACTAAGAACCCTGTCCAAGTATAGATTTGATATGCTACAGAATCTGCTTTTTGTTAGTGGGACCTAACCTCAGGGTTGCTCATTTCTTGTCGGAAGAAACACCTTCAGTCATAAAGAGTCAAGAGAAATGTAACCTTGTATTGATCTTGAGTGCTACTATTTAGAGCAGATTCTTGCATATTTAAATATGAAAATCCTCCTGATATTGGACCTAAAGACAATAAATAAGAAAAATTAATTGTATGTTTCTCAAGAATATTTTTCTTTTAAGTAATAGTGTCYATGAACCTGTCATTGAGTCTAGAAAGCTGCCGCTGTTTTTTTCAGATTACCATTACTTTTCCACAGAATGAATTTCTGTGACTTTTATGAAGTCAAATATTGTTGGCTCTGTGGAAGCTGTTTTAGCTGCTGGTAATTTCAGAGAGCAAAGTATTTTTCTGGTATTAATTATTGGGTAGAATGTTACTTGAAATAACAAACTGCTTGAAATTAACAGTTCTTCTTTTCTGAGTTGAAGAACCACAGATACTAAAAAAGCAGAGCTCCAGACCAGACTTGACAAACTTCATTTACATTGAATAGCAGTGGCAGTGTTAGTATATCTTGCTTTATGTACCCTATTTGTTTTTCTAGAATTTATAACTTGTAAACCATATTTGTTTGTTTAGAGTGAAAATGCCAGTGAACTGAGCACAACAATAATTCGAGCCAGTCCAACTCCTTTGCTGGAACACAGAAATGAAAATCTAAAAGGCTACTCCTGTCAAAGAAAGAAAAAAGGAACACTACTTAATATTGATCAGAAATCAGAAGAAAGAGAACTTTTAAGTCTTAAAAGTACACTTGAAAATRAAGTATTGGGTGAAAAACTATGCAAGGAAGGTTTTTCAACAAATGAAAATCAGGTTGCATCCAGTCTTTCAAATATAACATCAAATCCTAAAGAGTTAGACCATGTTAAATCAGCTTTACCAAGTAAATCATGCATCTTTCAGCCACTGTCTGATAATGTTGATAAACAAGAAGCGTGGGAGGATCATACAAGCAAAGCACAGAGATCAGGACTACCATCCTTAAACATATTGCCCATGTATCCTGGATTAAGCAGTTATATTCCATTAAATCAGAATGATGAACAGTATCTTCCTATTTCAAGCTATAAATCCCATGTCACTGCTTCCGAGAGTCAAACAACTTCATCTGTTCCCACATTGCTTACAGGATGTTCACTTGCAACAGCTCCATTTGCACAACAGCACCTGGGAAATATACCATCTACTGGAAGTGCAGCTTTGTCTCAGCTTCATGGCGGCAGCTCTGCAGGTTTTGGCCTCCCAAGAGGGCTTCCTGGCTCTGGTATCCCAGCAGGACGTGTTCAGGATCCAGTTACTTTAGGAATTCCTTTAGGTCCAAATACTGGTCCTGAATCTCTGAGTGCATCTTCACTTTGTAATCCACATTCTACTTGGAACAAGAATATTTTAAATGTAAAATCGTATACTGGACAACCTTTTGGAGTTGGTAGAAATGAATGGGAGTCGCCAGCGTCACCTGGTTTTGGTAAGACTTTTAAAAGTATATTTAAAATACAGCTGTGGACAAAAGTGGCTAAAATGAAACTGATGAGATTATAGTAAATAAAAATAGACTACTGAAATATAACTACAACTATTCTTTATGAAAGCTTAATATTGAAAAATATATTCCTAATATTCTATGTTTAAAAATATTTTTGGAATTCAGTAGTCTCCTGACAGTCTCAAAAGATATGTTAGTAAAAAGGCTAAATTTCGTCTTTTTTTTCTATTTTCTGTTTGTTTAAAAGATCCAGCATTGTCCTCGGTAGTCATGAGGAATGAAACTCTACCTGCAGGTCCTTTCTTAGTTATAAAGGCGAAAGAAAAGCTGCCAGGTGCCTTTGATAGTTTCTGCAGTTTCTCTGTATCTTGACTTTCCTTTAAACCACAGCAATATTTATTTTTTTAATTTTAAAGAGTTTTTGTTTTGTTTTAACCTTCAGTTGTTCCTCTCTGCACTTTTTCTGGCTAGTTCTTTGAGATGAAATGACAAGCTAGTGGGATAGAAGTTTTCATTTGTTAGTGATTCACCTCTGGTGATAAGGATTCTGTGTTATTTTTGATCTTTTAAAATGAATATGATCTTACTGGCTTTCAGTTGAACAAGTTTTTGTTTTTTCAACAGATTATAGGTTATTTTCTCTGTTTTGATTGTTATAAATCATTGATCTTAGTGCATTTTGAAATAGCATATAATAGAATCTGAACCATCTTGCTCTTATATATTTTTAATGCACGTAATTGCTAGGATTTTGTACAGGTTTTTGAACTTCTCTGAATAGCCTATTTAGCCTACACTTGATTTCTGACAAATTTGATTCTTTGACCCTTGAAGTTAGTGTCCAGTGATGCTAATCTTAATCCATATTTTTATCTTAATAATTATGCTAAATTTTCTGGTTTGGAGGGTAATAAGAATGTGTGGCTTTAAAATAAAATTTGCTGTTCAAGTAACTAAAGCTTTATTACTTGTAGTTATGTGTATATGTCCTAACTAAGAAGTCGAATATTTGATTTGACATGAATATCCATGAGTGGGTTTATGGATGAAATAATGAAGATTGATCTCTGCATGCCAGAGAAAACTCTTAACTGCTGTTTGTTTTGAATTGTTGCTACAATGTTACAGTTCCTCTGAAAGAACTATTTTGAATATTTTAGAAGTAAAGACTTTCTGGAAGTAAAATATTTGAAGCCAGATTTTGCTTTGCTATGCTGATAATAGCTTTTGGTGGTAGCACTTCTGCAGCAAAATCTGCTTCAAGAGATTACTTAGTGTTTTTTGTAACGAAAGAATTCCTAAACAACTTTTAGGTAATGGTTATATTCTAGTTAAAAAATAGTAATAATAATAAAAAAAGACCTTTTTGATCAGTGTAATATACTGATACTCACATTTTGTGATGTAGGCTAGTTTTGATCAAACTTTGTTCACTCAGTAGTTGAAACTTTGTGGGTTAGTAATTACATGGAATGTGCTATTTCTGTAAGTTTTTTTTTTTTTTTTCATAACAGTAGAAATCCAAGTAAGACGCAAGTTAAAAGCAATTTATTGAAATGCTAACTATCTGGCAGGAGAAAACATTCTTACGAGAACTGTTAAAGTTAAAAGTTCCTTGGTTTAAGAAAGAGTTTGTCAGATGAGATTAAGAACTTGACATGACAGCTGGAATAGCCTGTAATTAATGTCTTGCTTCTGGGTGCTTGCAACTAACAGGAACATACTTTCTTCCCAAGGACATGTGAAAGTACCAGAAGAGTTGAAATTCCCTAATGCTTGTTGTGTGGGAATTGCATCACAGACAACTCTTAGCATTTTTAATCCAACTGAACGGTGGTTGCAGGTCTGCATTGGCGTAATTAGTATTTCAGTTAATGGGGAAAAGGTAAGACTTTATTTCAAAGAAGTTCTAAGCCTAATGCTCTAACCTTATCAGAAGTCATTTGCAATAGATGCACCGTGTGTCCTTCCAGGGTCGTGGCTTCTGACTTTGTTCTCAGTATGTCTGAATAGCTCCTAAAAAAAAAAACAAAAAAAAACAGATAAACAAAAGCCCAAACACACAATTGTTTGTGTGTATACACATGAGTGTATCTTTACTTCTTTATTTCTTTCTGTTACATTTCTTTCTGTAGTCACTTGATATCCTGAAGCTCTTATTTCAGCTACGTTTTTACTACTCTGAGTAACGTAGTATCACTTGCAAACTTAATCTCTACCACTAGATACTGTGGGCTGAGACATGGTTTTAATGCTTTTAATTTAAAGACAAATGCAACATTTGAATGATATGGAGATGGGACATAAATATGAAGAAACAGTAATTAATATTGAGCAAAAACATGTACAAAAATCTGTGCTGAACGGTGGTTACCAGATAAATGTACTCTGTAGGTGTTTTGAAGAAGCTGTGCTACAGCCCTTTTGCTTGAGAAATTGACAGGTGTTTTTTTTTTTATTTGCTTTTCAGATGGATCCTGTAAAATACCAATGTCTTGTGTTCAAGAACAAAACCATTGTAGGACCTCATTCTACTGATGACCTGAAAATACTTTTCTTACCTTGTCATTCAGGGATCTTTCAGTGCATTCTCAGTATTTCATCTTGGCCAGTTTCTGCAGATGCTGAGACAATAGTTCAGGCAGAAGCTTTGGCAAGTAGAGTAGTTCTGACAGCAGTTGCAGAAAATCCTAATATAGAAGTAAGTACTAATTATGTTTTTTGTTAGAATTTTATGAAAAGTTTAATGATACTAAAAATAAATTAGAATGCAAGATTGTTTGTCAAAGGAGCCAAATGTGAGGAATGAGAGTATAAGGGAGAGCACTTACAAAAAGCTCAAAACTACTTAAGAAGTTTTATTTGTGGAAGGGCATCTTGCTGTGCATGAAGAATTGTTATGCAAATGTCTGATAATAATGAATTAAAAGATACTGCTTTTTCATTATTAGAAGAATTAGATGAAATGATAGGATGAGGGCTCTAACATTTGATGCTTTCTCAGGATTTGTTGTTGACTGTGTTAGATATCAGCAGGCATCAAAATATGACAAATAACAACATTCATTTCCAGTTGTAGGGATTTCTATATTGTTTTTGCATGAAGTAGCATCTGTCTTGATTAGTTCTTTCTTTCAGTTTATATAAGGCTCAAAGAGAATATTTTCTTATTTAGGACTAGTTCAAAATTAAAAGTAATTGGTTGTATAAAATTGTTTCTTTCTCTTCTGTCTTATGAAGAACAGCCAAGTGGGAGATGGAGTGATTTATAAGAACAAAATTTGGCTCTGTATAGTGCTAGATTGTTGTTATGAGGCAGAAATGTACATGATACTACTTTCCAAATGTGCCTCAAAACAATGTTACAGTCTGAGACCTTGGTGACAAGAGTAAAATTCTCAGTGCATTTACTGTAGAATTTTTCATTTTAAATTGATTTGTTAACTTTTTTTTGGGTAAATACGAATTTAAAAGTGATTTTAAAGGTGTTCTATTCAAATATGTATGACTTAATATTCTGTTTTTTATGTTCTTCCATTAATTTGAATTTAATATTCAATGCATTTTTCATAAGTTTGACAAAAAAATCCATCATTCTCAATATTCTTTATCGTGTAGTGTGTTCAAACTTGCTTCATATTAGATTAAATTCTGTTCTACATATCTGCATGTTTTACTCTATTCTTGAGGCTGGGAAGGTAACAAACTAAGGCTGTATTAAGCTGCAGATCACAGTACTCAAGTGTACTTATATTAACAAAATTAATTCCTCTTTAGTTATTTTCCTAAAGTTTAAATACGAAAGATGTTGCGATTGATGTTTTCTACTTGCTAATAATAATCATGGCTTAATTTTATTTTTATTTTTTAATTTAGCCAAAATAATTTGACTGTATACTGGATTTTGATGGATAAATATTGCACTGAATTTGATTTAATTGATTCAGGATCAAAGAAAACTTTCTTGTCTCTCAGCTAGGGTAGCAGGGGTGTATTGTAGGTAGGTATAGTGTTACAGGATGGAGTAGGTGAATAATATCTTTAGTTTCCTGCTGCCTTCTTGTGGTAGTGTGTTCTGGGAGCTTTCCTTCCTTTTTATAAAGTGTTGCTTTACTTTAAAACCAGGTGGAAATGGGAAAAACAAATTGCTTGGATTTTGGTGACTTGACTTCTGGCAGCTGGAAGGCTCTTCCACTAAAACTTATCAACAAAACCCATGCTTTTGTGCCAATTAGACTTATTATCAATGCAGTAAGTACAGCAAACTTCCTACATGAAAAAATTAACTTTTTGTAATATTTAATTTTAATACCAAGAAACTTTATGGTAACTCTCATTAAGAAATGTATCCTTAACATTAGAGGTAAAATTCCAAAGAAATCTAGGATTAGTAAGGAAAATAAATTTTGCGGAGTGGGGAGCCTGATTTAGCTATAATGATACCTGTAAGACTGTTCTGGGAGAGTTGAACCGTGCCTGGGGCATACCTGCTCAAACTACAGGTTAATCTTTGATTGGATTCTCACACTTGGAACATCCAGAGCTTGCCTTGTGTTTTCCAGCTTTGTCAGCATATTATTGTTAACGGCAGTAGAGGATTTAATGTTTTTAAAACTGTATTTCGTTGACAGAATGCAGTAGCTTGGCGTTGCTTCACATTTTCCAAGGAACCAGTTAATCCTTCTAATGAATGCTCGTTCCAAATGGATGCAGTTTCTCAGATAGCAGCTCCATCAGTTGTAAATCATGTGATACATGCAAGCTATGATGGACAAGTGAGTAGTTCATAGGTCACTGATTCTTTCAGTTACTTACTGTCAGAAATGACAGTTCTGAATATCTGAATCAACAGTAATAATTTCTGGGGAGTTACTGATTTGAGCTATGTATATATATGTGTATGTGTGTGTATATATATATATATATGTATATATATATAGTATATATTTTTTGTTGCAGTAGGTATTGTGTTTTTTCTTTTCAGTAATTCCCTCATCCCCTTAAGATGWGTCAATTGATTTCTTTTTCAGGATCCTGAAGCTTTAACAGTTTGGGTTCTGTTCCATGCACCTAAGAAACAAATTTCTGCTTTAGGTATGACAATTTAATTTTTCCTTTTAACTAAAAATAATTGTCTTATGTGCGTACTTTAGAATTGCAGGAACAAGCTGCAAATCTGAAACAAAATGCTTCAGCTCTAGTTTATGTAATATTTTGGGTATCATGTTCAATTTTCATAGCTGAAGGAGGAGGAATAGTTTTATTAGTTTGTTACTTTTCTGTGCTATCTATCAGTCTTGATGCTTAGGAAGTTAACAGGCACTTGCAATACAAAGCTATATGRAGTGAGTATCTACTGCAAGATATGTGGAATTTCCTTAGCAAAAGGAAATTGGTTAACGGCTTCAAGAGAAACCCTGAACATTAAGACGGTTATAGTATAGATGAGGGATCTGAAGAAGTGTGAGTTTCTGATTTCCTAAGGGAAGTAGTATATAGTTTATCAACTGTGTCCTTGACTCGTCCTTTTGGTTTGTGTGTTTTGGGGACAATTTCAGCCATACTTGACAGAAAGGTAAAAATATTAAGATTGTGAGACTTGCAAAAAATTGTTGACTGGGTAAGGGAGAGCTTCTGTTGATATCCCTGCTGAGGGAAGGGTTGGGAAGTATTGAACTGAGACACAAATCCGTAGAAATGGCCTTTGCTGCTGGCGTATTTGTTGGTTTTGTCACTTATGGAATTGCTCCTAGATACCTTAGGTCCAGCAGATGAATTCTTGGCAAGAGTTGATGTGGAAGTGGATAGTCCAGGACCTAGTAGTGTGATTAAAAGTATTCCTCTTCGAGCAAGAGCTGGAACGGCGAGGATACATGCTCCAAAGGACCTACAGGTTTGAGTGGATTTGAGGGCAGTGTGTTTTAAGAATACTCTCCTTCTTATGCCCTACTTCTTTTTGTATTACATTTGTGTGTGTGCATGTGTATATGCACATCAATATATATATAAATTTTATATATACGTATACATAAACATTTTTTTTCCAGACAATATGTCTATCTGCTAGTGTGGGTTCTTCATCCAAACAACAGCTGCCATTGAAAAATGCTGGAAACATCAGTGTATGTTTAAAAGTTAAGGTAGGTTGACTACTACTTCTTGGAATTATGGATTTTGTACTGTAAACGTTGTATGGAAACTAGAGCTAACGCTTGGGATACTAGCTTAACTGTTAGTTTGGCAGAGGGGTTAACAAATTTCCATAAAGATGAAAGGTAGCCAAGAGGATAGCTCATGCAACTGGAAAAAATGGATGAATGTTTTATTGCTAAGCTTCTGTTATATTTGTAAAAGCAGCAAATCCTGTGCTACACAGATGTTAGCCTATAGAGTAGTGACCATTTAGAGCAGAGTTCTGTTAGCATGAGGAAATATTTTTAGTTTCTGACAAAGCTGCGTTAATTTTCACTGGACATCTTGCTAAGCCGCTTAGTGCTTGTCAGGTATATATGTTCCACTTTATCTGATTCTAATCCTCCTGAGAATCCATGGCAGGTATGGTCCCAGACTAAAAAATAACTAGACTTAATTTTAAGTTAGCATTTTGAAGTCAATACAAGGACCAATCAGTGTCTCTTTTGCATTAAAAAAAATAAATTGAGGGCTGTGAGACTGTTATTGAGACATAAAGTGAACAGAGGATCGGAGCTAAAGCACACGGAATTGTTGATTGTTCCAGACTGTAATTACGTTGCAGAAATATATTTGTGAATAACCTGAAATACTGCAGAACCACCGTAAAAATTCTTCAGAAAATATCAGCCTTTGACTTTTAGCTTCTGGACATATTTGAAGAACGTGTTTTTAACAGTCTGAAGATTTTGGTAGTTGCTATAGCGACCGTTCTAATCTACTTAAATTCTGTAGTAGCAGGGGATAGGTAGCTTTTTCTTATCCTTGCAATGAATTGGTTTGATGGCACACTGCATTTATTTCTCATGGTTTTAACCCTGAGTTTAGTCCTAATTCACTGGGAGATGCTTAAGACTTGACTATATTTGGTAGGCTGGCCTTGAATTGCAAGATCATAAGACAGAGTAATAAAGTTTTTTTTTTGTGTTTCTAATATATTAAAGCTGTCAGTATTTTTGAGAGTTGCGTGTTGACAGTGATATATGTTTAGAATAGACAATCTTGCTGAAAAACTTTTAATTACTTTAGAGCAAAAAATGCTTAGCTAAGAAGTTGGCTAATTTCCATTTGTTTTAATACATGATTATAGTCCATTAAGTCTCAGTTGAAAACTGGGAAGAATGTTAATGGTATTTATTTTCAGATGACTATATTTCAGAAAAGGACTTACAGATACGGAAATAGAGTGTGATGTTGATTTGCATTTATTTCAGTCTTTTAAAGGCTATATTTTAAACATGACTTCTGAATTAAAGAGTTGTAGCTTTTTGCTTTGTGGCTTTATGGAAGTTGCAATAAACTTGTGTATTATCACAACAAAACAAAATACTATAATATGCTGTAATGATGTTATCTTTAAAATATACCAGAAATCAAATTTAAACTATTTGCAGTTCACAGAATCATAGAATCAGTAAGGTTGGAAGGGACCTCTGGAAATCATCTAGTCCAACCTCCCTGCTCAGCAGGGTCACCTAGAGCATGGTAGACAGGGTTGTATCCAGGCGGGCCTTGAAGATCTCCAGAGAAGGAGACTCCACAACCTCCCTGGGCAACCTGGTCCAGTGCTCCGTCACTCTCACAGGGAAGAAATTCCCCCTCACGTTCAGGCGGAACTTCCTGTGCTTCAATTTCTGCCCATTGCTCTTGTCCTGTCATGGGAAGAATATTCGCATGACCTGTGACCTGTAATGCCTTTTTTAAGAGATGTAGGTTTTTCTAATACAAAAAAAAAAGTTTTTTTTGATCTTTAGAATTCAGAATTTTAGAAATGTCTTAAAATGCATCCATAGGATACTAATGCATTAATTCCGTTTCCAACAGTCATTAATTGTATTCTATGCATTCAACTAGCCATGCACAACAACGGATTTAAGAAAAAGAACTATTCCTTTTTAATGACTTACTGCGTTCTTAAGAAAATTAGACCTATGATACAAAGCCAGTGGAAGGATCGCTCTCCATACGTGCAGCATGAAAATTCACGTGTCAAGAAAGCCTCTAGCATTAATCCTGGGTTTGGTAACATGGCTGAGCAGCAGGTTCTACATAAAATAGGGAGATATTTAACAGAAGAATCTAGAGTTTACTCTTTTCCATTTTTACCACAGTGTGCTACCAAATGGTGGTTTAACTACAAACTCATCCAGACTGATGTGCTAATGGTCTTGATTGTCTTTGGGCAGCACTTTTGTACCATCTAGTAGCATCTCTCTTTCAAGATCTTTTCCTGCTGTTGAAGTTCATAGCCTATTCATTAAGAACTGCTAGCTTCTAACTTGAAAATTGCTTTTACACAAAGACATATTGCTTGACCAATAGTTGTATAAAATCATCTCCAACTTCTATTATCTATTAGAGAAGTCTAGATCTAGAATAGAAAATTTCTGAGTCAGATTAAAAGGAAAAAAAATGCCTCCTCTATCAGGCTTTGCGAGAAAGGAGCTATGCTATTTGTTTCTTCTGTGATATCAGTAAACTTTTTTTTTTTCTTTTCCTGCTGGTATTTTGGCACTGTTAAATTGTGATATTGGGGGATGGAAATAGTGATACAATCAGAGGTTTGCTTCCAGTCTGGAGCCTGCTTAGTCCAAGTATTAGTATTCTCCTTCTCATCTTGATTCAGAGTTATGAATAGTGATTACAGATAACCATCAGTACTCATAATTCCTGATGATTGAGTAGGAATGATAGGGAAGTGGCCTTATCTCCAGTTTTTTTTTTTTTTTGCACTTCTTGGGGCATAGGCCATGGAAAAAGGATGTAAAACTAATGTGGTGACACTGGACACAAATAAGTGTGGTGATATTGGGCTCTAATTAATATTACGATTGGTTGGTATCACATAATTGGTTAGTGATCACAGAATGGTTGAGGTTGAACAGCACCTCAGGAGATCATCTAGTTTAACCTCCCTGCTCAAGCGGGGTCATTGGAGCATGTTGCCCAGGACCCTGTCCAGATGGCTTTTGAATATCTCTGAAGGAAGGAGACCTACAACCTCTCTGGGCAACCTGTTCCAGTACTCTGTCACTAACAGTAAATAAGCTCTTCCTCGTGTTCAGGCAGAACTTCCTTTGTTTCAGTTTGTGCTCGTTGCCTCTTGTTATGTTGCGTGGTACTAATGAAAATAATCTGGGCACATCCTCTTGACACCTTCCTTCTAGATATCTGTATATACTGATAAGATGTATACCTCTTCCCTCTCAATTGTCTTTTCTCCAGGCTAAGCAGGCCTACCTCTCAGCCTTTCCTTATAGAAGAGATGCTGTAGTACCTTCATCATCTTTGTAGCCCTACGCTGGACTCTCTCCAGCAGCTCCATGTCTCTCTTGTACTGGGGAGCTCAGAACAGGATGCAGTACTCGAGATGAGGCCTCCCCAGGGCTGAGGAGAGGGGCAGGACCACCTCTCTTGACCTGCTGGCAACACTCTYTTTAATGCACCCCAGGAGACCATTGGCTTTCCTGGCCACAAGGGCACGTTGCTGGCTCACGGTCGAATCGTCCACCAGCACTCCCAGGTGCTCCCTGCCTTTGCAGCGGGTCAGCCCCCAGCCGGTACTGCTGCACGCGGTTATTTCTCCCTCTTCTCTTTGTTGCAGTTCACAAGGTTCCCCTCTGTCCATCTCTCCAGACTGTCGAGGGCCCTCTGAATGGCAGCACAGCCCTTAGGTGTGTCAGCCACTCCTCCCAGCTTGGCATCATCAGCAAACTAGCTGAGGAGGCCCTCTGCCCCTCCATCCAGGGCACTGATGAATGCATTGAACACGACTGGACCCAGTACTGACCCCCACGGGGACACCACTAGCCACAGGCCTCCAACTAGACTCTGCGTCACTGAGCACAACCCCGTGAGCTCTGCCTTTCAGCCGGTTCTTAATCCGCCTCCCTGTCTGTTCATCTAGCCTGTACTTCATCGGCCTGCCTGCGAGGCTGCTACGGGAGACAGGGTGGGAAGCCTTGCTGAAGGCAAGGCAGACAACATCCACTGCTCGCCCCTCATAGAAGGCTCTCAGGTGGGTTAAGCGTGATTTTTCCCCTTGGTGAATCCGTGCTGACTACTCCCGATCGCCTCCTTTTCTGGCTGACTGGCCTGTAGTTTCCTGGGTCCTCCTGCTTGCCCRCTGTTTGAAGGCCGGAGCAACATTGGCTTCCTTCCAGTCCTCAGGCCCCTCTCCAGTTCTCCGTGACCTCTCAAAGGCGATGGAGAGTGAGCAGGCAACGACACCAGCCAGTTCCCTGAGCGCTGGGAACTGCGGGTCAYGGGCCYGTCGGGGCCCATGGACTTGTGTGTGTCAAGTTTGCTTAGGTGATCATTAACCCAATCCCCCTTGACCAAGGGGGAGCCTTCCTTTCTCCAGACCTTCTCTCTGCTCTCCGGGGCCAGGGATGCCTGACGGTTGGTCTTACCAAGAATGACTGTGGCAGCAAAGGCATTCAGTAACTCTGCCTTCTCCGTATCCTTCGTCACCAGGGCTCCTGCCCCGTTCAGCGTCAGGCCCACGTTTTCCCTAGTGGTCTTTTGCTACTGACGTACTTGAAGCAGCCCTTCTTGTCATCCTTGACAAAACATCCCTTGCCAGATTAAACTCCAGATCGGCCTTGGCCTTCCTAGCCCTGTTTCTGCATACTCAGAGAACATCCCTATATTCCTCCCAGATTACCCGTTCCCGTTTCTGCCTTCTCTATACCTCCTTCCAAGGGTTGAGTTTTGCCAGGAACAACTTAGTCATCCATGGAGGTCTCCTGCTGCCTTTGGTGCACTCCTTTCTCATAGGCGTGCACTGCTCTTGAGCTTGGAAGAGGTGGTCCTTGAATACTAACCAGCGTTTTTGGACCTCCTTTCCTTCTAGGGCCCTAACCCATGGTCTCTGAAGAGGCCAAAGTTTGCTCCCCTGAAGTCCAGGGTTGCAATCCTTACTTACTGTCCTTCTTACAGGATCCTGAACTCCTCTATCTCATGGTCATTGCAGCCAAGGCTGCCCCCAACCTTCACATCTCCAACCAGTCCTCCTTTTTGTTAGTACAAGGTCTAGAATCACACTTCTCTTTGTTGACTCCTCTACCACCTGTGACAAGAAGTTATCATCAGTTCTCTGCGGGAGCCTTCTGGACTGTTTGTGCTTAGCTGTGTTGTCTTTCTAGCAGATACTAGGGTAGCTGAAGAACTATGAGAACTGGGGCCTGTGATCATTAGGCTACTTCCAGCTGTCTGTAGAAAGCCTCATTGAGTTCTTCCTGATCAGATGGCCTGTAGTAGACCCCACAACAGTGTCCCCATGTTAGCATGCCCTGTTTAATCCTTACCTGTAAGCTCTTGACTGGCTCTTCATCTACCCCTAGGCAGAGCTCAATGCATTCTAGTTGTTCTCTCACAAAAAGAGCAGCTCCACCACTTCACCTTCCTGGCCTGTCTTTCCTAAGAAGCATGTAACCATCCATAGCAGCATTCCAGTCATGGCAGCTATCCCACCATGTCTCTGTGATTGCAGTGAGATCATGGCCCTGTGACTGCACACAGATCTCTAATGCACAGGCACAGCATGGGGAACAAACAGGAAGAATTAGTGTACAGGCATTTCTGAGATACAGGTTTCCCAGGAGGGGTCCAAGGAGATGCTCTGTAACCATGTCCATACRCACTCTTCTGGCTGCATGTACCTGCTGGAGGCATCCTGACTTGATCTGTGTTTTGCTACTATCCTGTTTCTATGACTCTCCCCTTCCCCCATCTTTCCTAGTTTAAAAACCCTTCTTACTAGGTTGGCCAATGTGCTGGCAGAGATATCTGTGCCCTGCTTAGTGAGGTGAATCCCCTTGATCTTCAAACAGAGTCCCATGGTCATAAAAACCAAGAACCTGTTGCCAACACCAGTGATGCAGCCAGTTGTTGACTTAGAAAATCTGTCTACTTATCCTCCCATCCTTCCCCCTCACTGGCGGGATGGAGGAGAAAATGACCTGGGCTCCCAGACCCTTGACATCATGTCCAGAGCTCTGAAATCCTGTTTGAGTGTTGCTGATGTTACACTGCTACTGGCATGCCATTGTCATGTTGTACTATTCAGTTCTCTGAATCTCTGTGAGGTTCTTACAGCATTATGTATACAGTTGATTGATCTTAAGATGTTTCTGGTAGAAGTTTCCATGCTATACCATCCAACTTCAGAGGAATTTAACTTCTGCAGAAGTATGTGAAAGTTCTGACAATGCCATGTATATTTAAATTAGCTGACGTGCATGTATGACAGACGCATAGTCAAATAATTTTGGTCTTTGTAGATGTGTTTACTCCCTTAGAAAAAGTAACGCACCCTCTGTCTTTCTCTCTTACCTCCCCCCCACCCTTTTCTTCAGACATCAAATCAGGACAGCTGCTTTTCTGTTGAACCTGAGGATCTTTTTCTTCTTCCTGGAGAAGAACAAGAAGTGACTGTCCTGTTTTTTCCAAAATACTTAAAGAATGCAGAAAGGTAATGTAAATGATTATATGTTGTCTTTTTTTTTAAATAAGAGTTATTTTGAACCTGAAGGTCATAACAAATGTAAAGTTTTATCTACAGGGGAAACTTTGGCATCAGTTGTTTTGGGGAGGGTCATCATTCAGAACAGAGTAGATGTTTTGCTGGGGTATACCTGCTCCATAGATTCCATGCCTCACTTGCTGAACAGTACTAAATGAGTATCATAGAATCAATAAGGTTGGAAGGGACCTCTGGAAATCATCTAGTCCAACCTCCCTGCTCAGCAGGGTCACCTAGAGCATGTTAGACAGGGTTGTATCCAGGTGGGCCTTGAAGATCTCCAGAGAAGGAGACTCCACAACCTCCCTGGGCAACCTGGTCCAGTGCTCCATCACTCTCACAGAGAAGAAATTCCCCCTCACGTTCAGGCGGAACTTCCTGTGCTTCAGTGTCTGCCCATTGCCTCTTGTCCTGTCACATGGGACAGCTGAAAAGAGTTTGTCCTCGTCCCCTTGACACTCTCCCTTCAGGTACTTAAACACATTGATAAGATCCCCCGTCAGTCTTCTCTTCCCCAGGCTGAAGAGGCCCAGCTCTCGCAGCCGTTCCTCATAGGGCAGATGCTGCAGTCCTCTGATCATCCTTGTAGCCCTATGCTGGACTCTCTCCAGTAGCTCCGTGTCTCTCTTGTCCTGGGGAGCCCAGAACAGGATGCAGTACWCGAGATGAGGCCTCCCCAGGGCTGAGTAGAGGGGCAGGATCACCTCCCTCGACCTGCTGGCAACATTCTTCCTAATGCAGCCCAGGAGACTATTGGCCTTCTTGGCCAGAAGGGCACATTGCTGGCTCATGGTCARCTTGTCATCCACCAGCACTCCCGGGTCGTCCTCTGCAGAGCAGCTCTCCAGCAGGTCAGCCCCCAGCTTGTCCTGGTGCCTAGGGTTATTTTTCCCTAGGTGCAGGACTCTGCCCTTGCCCTTGTTGAACCTCAGGAGGTTCCTCTCCACCCAGCTCTCCAGCCTCTCCAGGTCTCTCTGAATGGCAGCACAGCCTGTGGGTGTGTCAGCCACTCCTCTCAGCTTGGTAGCATCAGCAAACTTGCTGAAGAGGCACTCTGTCCCCTCACCCAGGTCACTGATGAAGAAGCTGAACAGGATGGGACCCAGTACTGAGCCCTGGAGGACTCCAGTAGCCACAGGCCTCCAACTAGACTCCACGTCACTGGTGACGACCCTCTGAGCTCTTTCAGCCAGTTCTCAATCCACCTCACAGTCCACTCATCTAACCCACACTTTCTGAGCTTCTCTAGGAGGATGTTATAGGAGACAGTGTCAAAAGCCTTGCTGAAGTCAAGGTACACAATGTCCACTGCTCTCCCCTCATCTACCCAGCCAGTCATTCCATCACAGAAGGCTATCAGATTGGTTTAGCTCATTTTTCCATCATAGGTCAATAGGTGCCTTATGACTTGTTTAGCTTAAATGGAGCAATTCTCAGGAGTCCCTTATAAGATACTTGCCTCTAAAGTATGCTAAAGTAAAGAATGCTTGAAAATGTTTAGCAGCCCCTTCACTTACTTCTCTCTTCTTCATCCCACAATGGTGAGGGATATGTTCTTTCTATTTTACAACTGATAAACTCAAGCACAGATCAGGATCAAAGGTGTTCATAGATTCTGGATGCCAAAATTGAATCAATGTTCAGACCTAGGTCGTATATAACACTAATTTGCATGTTCAATCTGCAGCTATATTCATTCAGACATTTGTATGTTATTACCTTTGAATCTCCTTGTTCTCTCAAATAGACTTGTTTTGGTTCAAGTGACCATTTTGGTATCACCTAAGAGTTTTTTTGGCAATGACAGGGTCAGACTCCAATTCTCCAGAGCATTTTTCATTGCATATCTTCCCAGTTCTGCTGTAATGAAGCAAGAATGAATAAAAGAATACAGCCAAAATATGTTCGGCTTCAGTATCCAGCTTATTTGGACCTAGCCACTGATAATAGATTGAAACTCTTTGCTAATGACAGTATGATCCTAATAGATCGGCACAAAGTGGTTAACCTCCCATATCATGAGGCCTTATGCGTAACTTCTTTGCTTTACAGCCTTAAGGTATTCAGTAGAGTTGGAATCTTTGCAGTCCTCTTCCAAATGCTTACCAAAGTAATTTAAAGTAATTAAAGCAGTAACAAGTATTAATATTGCCTGATGATAGAATACTGGACTGTGTCAGTAGGATTCATAGAAATTCAGTGACAGCTAGACAGCAAGGCTAGCTAGACTGATGAGTTTCATTCCTGTCTCTAAGTGGGCCGCTGGTATAGTGAGTTCTTCTGCCTATTCCTTATAGGCAGACTTCTTGCCCTATGGCTCTCTTTTCTTTTTCTTATGAGTGTCTGTTTTGTTTTTCTGATTGTTCTTTCTTGTTCCCTGAATCTTTGGACGATTCTAATTTCCTTTTCTCTTCCCTGTATACTTCAGCTTTTTGTTTTATATCTTTGCTGACTCGTGTCTCCCTTACTCAGCCAGCACTTTTTCTGGTTTCTTTTCCAGTTGTTTCTCTGATTTCTTCTCAAAATTTCCTCGGACATTCAGATCTAGCTTTCCTTTTCAGTGTTAGTCCATTTATTTCTAGTTCCATATTTGAATCTGCACTCCTGATGATCTCATTCATCTGTTTGATTCTTCTTTTTGAAGAAGGCAGTAGTCTTCTCTGCTGTTGTCCTGTAGGATAGAGGCTGTATCTTGAAGACCCTGGGGTAGCTGATGCCTGACTGTGGGCCTATTATTCTTTCCTGCAGTGATTTCAGGAAACAAAGTGTGAAGACAGTCTTGGGTTTGTGTATTATAACACTCTTACTGAGAACAGGATTCAGAGCTTTGAAACTCTTGAATATCTCATGCTACTTGAAGTTTCATAGGTATCACAAAAGGTATCTCTTTGAAGTGCATAGAGACAATTAGATTTCCTGTTGCTCTCCAAAATTGGTCTGTTGAAGCAATCAAGTTAGCTTGTGCAAAAATAACTCTGTCACTGTAGTCTCTGAAATACTTATCTGAATTATCTCCAGATGAAACACTTCAAAATAAAACTTGAGGTGCATGGGCCTGCAGCCCAAAGGAATTTAAATTTGCCATGTGTAAAGATGACCTTTATTATAAAGTTAAAATATATGTATGCATATATTTTCCCCTTATTTGAGAAGATGGTATAAAAAGGCTTGTCTGTACTATTTTTTTCATTTTTTTGTATTCATCTTCTATTCTTACTTTGTGATGGAGTCATTTATTTATTTATTTATGTATTTATTTAGTATTTTGAAAATCCTTGTGCTGCCTTCTGGGCCTCAGTATGAAGTGGTGCTGAAGGGTGAAGTGGAGAGTGTGGAAAACAGACCAGTGTCCATGGCTGCTGGCTGCAGAGACATCCCGCCCATTCTTTCCAACAAGCAGTTCATTGCCTGGGGAGGAGTAACACTTGGAAGATCAGTGTAAGTATAAGTAGAGCTGCTATTCATACAGAATATTATGTTAAACTGTAAGTAAATGCATTATAAATTACTTCTGTATTATCTCTATTCAGGTTAACAATCCATAGGTGATAAGGAGTCTTCTGTGCTCAATGAGAGAAACAGTGTGTTACACGTATTTTTAATATATGAAATTTTTGGAAACCACTGATCATCTTGAAGCTTTTTGTATTCTTCATGACTCTTTATTGATAGAATAATATCAGGTTTTGTAARATTAATGTTATGTAAGTAGAACTATAGTGAAAAATATTTTCTGAGTAAAATGATGTTAAAATTCCGTAGATTCCTTTGACATCTGTCTTTTGCTAGTAGCGATTATTTATTTGTTTGTTTATTTTCCCAATTCCTAGATGTTAAATCTAGAAGAATCTACTTTGGTAATGTTTGACCTTCTGAGTAGCACTGGCTGTTGAATTTCCTTGAATTTGAATATAAAATTGAATGTGCTCTGATATTAACACTTCTAGTGATGCACCCTAATTATGGTTACCTATCCTTCAGTCAAGGAGGAGTTCCCATCTAAATTTTTAGTTAGTGTCAAATTTCCAGTTCAGTGTTTCAAGTTTTAATGAGGCTGTTGAGAATTGTCTAGATATACTTTGCTGCTTTTGTATGCTGAGGGTGCAAGTTTTGCAGGTTTCTGGACTTTTAAGTATTATTTTCTGAACTAATCCACTGTTATTTTGCTACTGAACTTTTTGAGTAATCCATTGATGTTCCCTGTTAATATTTTTAAGTAATCCATAGTTGTAGCCAACAACTCTGTTAGCTGTATTACTTTTTTTTTGTTAGTCAAAATAATGCGTTTCTAAAATAGTATCTTTGCCTGGATTTATTTGGGGGTAACTTTCTCTTCCCTTTATGCTGCTGCTGCTTTATTTCCTTTCTATCCTGAAAAATAGTTCTTTTTTACTGCTGGATTTAGGAAATAGAAATTATTTTTGAAATTTCTGTTCCAACAGAATACAAAGTGTCTGCCACTTAGGCTTTGTCCTCTCTTTTGCCTTCCATCCTTGCATCTAATTGCATGATCTCTTCCTTTGTGAGAGTCTTAAGAGTTCTTAAACCCTGTTGTGGCTGGCTTTTGACTCACTAAAATGACAGAAGTTTCCTACCTCTGTTAAGGAAGTGTCTGAGTGCCAGAAGTCCTAAAGTGAATGGTCAGAGTGAGCAGTTGGTAGCAGTAATTGAGTTAAAAAAAGCAAGGAGTAAAATCTTTACTTTTGAGCCAGGATAAGCAGTTTTGTTGGCTTATTGCATATGGTGGTGCCTTACCCTGAAGAAGGTATTATGGTTTCTGATTTCTGTCCATAACCTATGTTAATTCGTAATTAATTTGCATTGTTACCTGGATGATTTTCTAGCATAACCTTAATATAATATTTTAAAGAAAAAGTATCTAGAAAAGCTGTTGATCTTGTTTTTTCTTATTTGGAAATAACATATTTTGGATACTTAAATGTTTGCCACTTAATGCCAGGATATGACAGAGGAAAAAAAAATTACCATTGATCAACTTGATATAGCCATTCCTTTTTCTAGTGCAATTATTTTTAAGAAGTATATTAAAAGGAAAAGCTGTCCTTAGCTTAATTTGGTTCTCTAATACTATTCCAGTGAAGCTGGGCCAAACTTATTTCCCCTGTCTAGGATCAGAGGGAAAAGTTTCACTTCAAAATTATTCTGGTCTCCAAATATTTAAAAATAATAATTACAAATGACTGAGGATTTTGAGGATAAAACTTTCAATGATATATTCTTTAAATGGTTTGAGTGAATGCTACATTCACTGAAATGTAAGCCATTTCAGTATGACCAATAATGCATTTAAATCAAAGCACTTTTCCATTGCTATTTACTCTCACCTTTCTGATGGCTGGAGGATTTTGATTTTGCATAAATCAGTGATTTTTATTTATTTTGATCATAACTACATATTTAAAAGAYCTTTCCTTTTTTGAAGGAGTCTTATGTATTGACACAACTGCTGCTTGCTTCAAGAGTTTAAGCTACTAAGTACAATACTTGAACTTCAGAAGAACTTTTTCCTGTATGAGGACTGATGTAATGGTATATAATGTTGTAATATGTGACTTTGAGAATACAGAGATAACTTTTGAACTAATATATTTTGCTGTAACAGGAGGTGATTTTTTTCATGAAATGACTGTAAAACTGACTGTCCCATTTCCATGAATAAATACATAAATTTAAGTTTTCTGCACAGTGTAACTTAACTTCATATTTTTCAGTCAGCAGAAGTTAACTCTAAGAAATAACTCTCTGTCTGTGACTCAACATTTAAGATTATTGATAAGAGGCCAGGATCAGGATTGCTTTCAGGTAACTAATGAAAACTTCTATTTCCTGTTTACAACAAAACTGTCAAGATAATCTGTTTATAATAAAAACATCAAAGCTTGTTTAATACTTGTAGTACCGTTTGCTCAGTAATGGCTGAATTAGATTGGAAATCAAATTGCAGGAGACCTCTGGAATTGAATTTCATCACAGAAAGCAAATTTCAGATTTACTATTTTGGAATAGCAGATCATTGATCTGTCTTCAGTCCAGAAGGGTTAAATGATGTTAAAGGTTAAATATCTAGTTTTGCTAATTCAGTGGAACAGCAAAACTAAATATTTTTTCTACTTTTAATAGAATTTATAGGAACATTCATGGAGTTAGCATATATTGAGTTTAAGTGGGGAAATCTTTCTAATTTTCTGCTTGTCTTTTCAACTATTATTGTGGTTCACTATGGGATGCTGTATTGTTGCCTGCTTGATTCTGAAGCTGATTGGAATCAGTTGGTTTAGTCCTTTCTGCTTGTGATCTGTTAGATCTTGGCACTAACATGGGATGCCTTCCTCATCTTTGTCTTGGGAAGGCATCTGATCAGAGAGTAGTCAGGCACATTCTGATAATGTTACTGATGGACATGTTACAGTGCTTGGAAGGATGTGGCACATGTTTTAAGAGCCATATAGGTTTTGGATTTTGGACTTCTCACAGAGAAGAATTTTGCTAACTATATGTAATGATGCATGAGATACCATGGTCATTATACAGAGTTCTGGACATCATGCCTGATTTTCATTCTGGAAATACTTGGGAGATGGTTTTCTTGGGTTCGTTAGAAAATCTGTCTTCTAGTTAAGTGGTTCATCTGTACTTTTTCCTTTGAAGGGTGACTGGATTTTTCTGGATCATTCTGGAGGATGATCTTAAGTTTAATCTGAGAGATCCTTAACCAGTATGGCTCAAATTTTATTACTCATCATTAAAAGCTGTTTCTGACCTGGACAGAAATATTTAGTAGATTCTTGTTTACTGTTCCTGTTGTGGCCAGAAAAATCAACTGGCAGTGCTAGGTGCCAAGAAAATTTTGTATGCCTCCCTCTGTAATCATCTATTTGTCCTGACTGCTTTAGAGAAAATAAGACTACAAAATAAAGAGGGTTGACTGGAAATCTATCACGGGTAAAAGCTGTGAAAATGTAATACTCCAACTGAAAAGCCATTTTTTCTCCATTACTCCTCTGCTTAGCGTCATTGCAACCTCAAATATCTCCTGCTATCAACTTAATCGAGAGTCGGATGAAGTTAATTTTGGGTTATTAATGAAGGAAGTCTTATTACTCTGAATTTTTTTATGTACTTACCTACTTTCGATATGTGTGTGTGTATCTATTTATATATTTTTTTAATAGTTGCAAAGTATATTTGGATCAGAGGAACGCTTAACTAGTAATTGGGAGCTCAAAATCCGTCCCAAAGAAGATACTAATATATACTTGATGTTTGCACCTACTCGTGTAACTTGCATGTTTGCCAAGCTGGAAATCAAACAGCTGGGGATTCGATCACAGCCAGGAATTAAGTTTACTGTAAGAGTCCCAATCTAATTTCTAATAATTTGAAATATACAGCATTTCTTGTATGTGTACAGAGTGGGTGGTGTGTTTCTTTTGCTTGGGTTTGGGAGGGTTGGTATGGGTTAGTTGGTTTGAGATGTGTTTTTAAGAAAGGCCTAGCACTGAATAGCACGCTCTACAAATTTAGACTTTTCAAGATATTCAGTACATACACCTGTTTACTTGCTAAATATGATATGGACATTAAATTTTACAGTCTGAACATTCAAAAGCTTTACTTCATACTTTTTTCCCCTCTTACAAAAGAAATAAGGAAGATGTTACGTAGTATGTTAGAAGTTACCCAACATTTTGACTCTAGAACTGCTGAAGAAATCTGGACTTGTCTGATTTTTATAGAAAAACCTTAAACTAATTTTCAGCAAATGAAATTGAACTTGAAATGAAGCTTGAAACTGAAGCTGAATAAGTTCAGACTTATATYTTTTCCTGCAAAGTCATTTCAGTTTACATTTTAAGTGTTTTTCATACTGTGTTGTAATATATATTCTTTGTATGGTTTACCCTTAATATTATCTTTTACAGAAGTTTAAGAAACATTTTTCATCTGAAGTGTACTGCTTATTTTCAGATACCTCTGTCTGGATATGGAGGAACAAGCAATATCATTTTAGAAAATGTTAAAAAACTGTCAGATGGTTACTTGATAACACTGGATGGAATATTGCCTGCAAGATTAAGGAAAGTTTCTTTCCGCATAAGAAACACAGGTTCTCGCGCTGCTTATGTTAAAGCATTGTGTTTTGCAGACCTTGAGACAAAAACAGCTATGGATCCTCACACAATGACAGTGTCTCCAGAAAAATTTGTGCTAAAAGAAGGAACACATAAGGTAAATATACCTAATTGTAGAGAAGTTTTACTAATTTTAAAATGTTTTCAGTGACTATGCATATCAGAAGTTTCTCATTGAAGTTTCACTTAATTTGTGTTTAACGTTGTATTTCATTTGTATTGCAGTAATTTTCCAAACATCAGTACCAAATGCAAGAAATTTTTTCTGAGTATGTTGACTGTCTTTTATCAGGTGATTACTGTAACGTGGAATCCTGTGGAAAAAGAAAAAAACTTATGTAAAACAAACACATTATCGGCAATATGTTTTTTTTGTGGAGATGAAATTTCCAGACAGCAATATCGTAGGTAAGATGGAATATCATAGGTTACTATTATGAAGTAGGACAGATGCTTAATAGTATGTTGAAACTAAAGGTGTAATGCTACCAACAGTATGAGTTTTAACATGCTTATAAAAATGACAAGAACAAAACAAAAGACTTTGATGATATGGAGAGTTCTGGTAAGTCTTATATTTGACTCTTCTTTTTTGCATGCTGCGGCTATGATCCTAGTATAAGTTTTTTCTTTTTTCTTTCTTTTTACATTGTTGGAAGCTATGCATATTATTTTAGGAGGGGAGTGTTTATTTTTGTGTATGTTTTCTGTATTGGAAGAGAGTTGTTGTTTCTCTACCTCTTTTTCCAATGTGTATGTAGCCTTAATTTTTAAATTGAAAGGAGTAGCATAGAAATTCAGTAGTATTAAATTTTAAATGAGATCCCCACTTTGTTTTGCTGACTTAAATTGAGGAAAATGTAGCGTTGCGTGGATGTGTGTTTGAGAGAAATAACTACATATGGTCATAACAGATGCAAATGAAATTTCTAGGATATATCTTACCTTACTGTGCTTAAGGGAGGTTCAGGCAGAACTTCCTGTGGTTCAGTTTCTGCCCATTGCCTCTTGTCTTGTCATGTGGGACAAAAAAATCTTCCTAATTGCATTCCACTTTTCAAAGTGTTTCACAGATGTTAACCAACAGGTCCTTCTAGATTGCTATAATTTTCTTCATTCTTCCCTCCTCTTTAGTATTCATCATAAAATCAGAGAATCGGTAAGGTTAGAAGGGACCTGTGGAGATCATCTAGTCCAACCCTTAAACGAGTGGCCGTACAGGGATCGAACCCACAAGCTTGGCATTATTAGCACCATGCTCTAACCAACTGAGCTAAACCTAACCCATTAAAGGGCTCGTCCGGGATTTGAACCCGGGACCTCTCGCACCCTAAGCGAGAATCATACCCCTAGACCAATGAGCCGCAACGGTTGTATATAGATCGCTATATTTCAATTTGCGTAACTCAGAGAGAAGGCTTCAGAGTTAAAAGTGTGTTCACAAATGTGAGCTTGGTTTATTCCAGAAATGATAAAAGTTAAAAGGATGATTCTTACACTGGTAATCCTTTTCAGATTTATGTTTCCAGTGATATGTATAATTTGAAGTCTGGAGTATGTATAACTTAAAGTCTCTTCCTTATCTCTCTAACAGAGCCATGATGTATAACCCTCAAGTAGCAAAATATATAGTCCCAGAAAACAGTCTGTTGAGAAATGTAGTATTTGATGAAGAATTTCAAGGGGAGCAGCTAGTGATGGAAGGTAAGCGTATGTCTCATTAAAGGAAATATGTAATGCTTGTTGGGGGTGGGGAATGTGTTTTAGACTTGAATTCTAGTTACTTTTCAACAATTTCTTTTTTGTTAAATGCAGAAACAAAATGCCCAATTTTGGCAAAACTTGCTTTCTTTTATTGCATACCTGTCCATTCAGACTTACTGTGTTTTTCTCTAAGCAGAGCAGAAGCTGCCTGTGTGTGTTATGACACTAGAAATATTCAGTGTATTCTGAGAATTCTTACCTTAGCATTAATATTTGAGAAAGACATGAGGTACAGTTTTACTGAAAGTTGCAGACTTAGTTCTGTGAGCAGGTAATACATCCTATATTTGAAAATTATGAGGCAGAAAACAAGTTTTCTGACACTTGAAGGTGTCTTTCCCCACTCAAATTAAGTAACTTTAAACTTTTTTCAACTTCTGCTTGTATTACCCAAGGGATTAAAGTCTGCAGTTTATTCCAAGTCTTTTTTTTTTTTTTTAAGTTTGGCCCTTTAACGCTGTGTTTCTTGGACTAATTCTACTCACCTATGGAAAGACTTTGCAGTCTGAAGGCTGTTAGGACACCTGAGTAAAACTTGTAGCCTGAATCTTTCCCTATAGAGCTTTTGTATGTTGCTTTTACTTGGAAGAGCTATCGTTCATCATGGCTAGGTTGAAGTGAAGTCCTACCGAAGATACTTGAAGTTTTCATGTGTGCTCTGAAGTTGTTAACGCAATGTGAGAGTGCCTAGACAGTCTTTGATTAACTGTAGTTGACTTACTATTAGAGTCTTGCTAATAGTTAAAAATACTTTTTGTAAAAAACAAGGCTTACCTCTTCTCTTGGTTGTTTTTTGTCGTCTTTGATGCCATACTTTGCCATACTTTGAAATTTTCTAATGTAGCTTATTGTTTCTTATTTTGTCACAACCATTTCATTTACTGAGACTTATTTATCTTGGATATATAAAGTATATTTTTTCATGCACTGCTTTCTGTACTGAAGTCAATAGATTTGAGGTGAGACTGCTATTACAAAGAACTGGGAGACAGGCTTGTGTAACACAGCAAATGTGTCTTCAAGGATGGATATTGGAAGTGTAGTTCTTAGAGTTGAATAGGTTATTCTTACTCTTTAAAGTGGTAGTATAACCCTCAAGACCTTCCTTACCTTCTTGTCACCCAATGTTGTTCAGTGTGAATAGTACCAAACTCCATTCCTAACTGTTTTCCTGGGTGAGGGGCTCTCTATATGTGTGCGTGGGGATCGAAGTGCTGGCATCCCCAGTCAGATGACAGGTTGCAGGGGAAGTCAAGCTGAACAAGCTGGGGAGTTAGACAAGTGGCTTGGGAGCCAGAGGTGCGTGTGCATGTGTATGTATGCATGCTTGCCTGTCTGAGGGTGAGACCACAGGGGGAGTTACCTACTGGAGGTCCTGGCTGGAGAGACTGTGGGGTCGCAGGGTTGTCTGAGGGACTGGCCTGTGTGTGTTTCTGGGCAGGCTGAGTGTCTAAGCCTAGCTACTGGAGGGATCCACACTGTATATATGGGTATGTGTCCCACTAACAGACCTTCATCCTGATGAGCTACACAGGGGAACAGGATGAGGCAGGTTTTTGCTCTTTGGTGTGTGTGAGGGCTGAGTGTTTCTGTCTGTGTTGGTATCTGCAGTTGGCTGTGTGTATCACCACATGTTGTACATGTGTGTCTCTGTGTGCCTGCTGGGAACACGTACTCAGCCTTGCTAGTGGTTGCACATGGGGGCATGGAACTGTGGCAGTCCTGAGTCTATCAGGTTGCTGAGTCAGCTCCTTTACATTCAGTTGCTTTGCTGTGGTAGTCAAATTTCTCTTACTTGTATAATGTATTTCTATTTGCTAAGGTATACATAAATTGCTAATTGAATAGATAGCGGTTGCTATTTAACAGGTAGCAATTCTTTTTCTAAATATTTTAAAGCAGTCTGGAATGTTTCATGAATTGCCTACTACTTGTGTTGTCAAAAAGAACTTGTTTTGCAATGAAGATTAGCAATTCATTTGCATGTGTGTGTGTGTGTGTGTTAAAAGAGCAGGGGAAGAATTTTGATCCTTTGCTAGATCCTCCTAAGAATAATTCATCTCTAGGTGTCACATGACATACTTAATCACATTTGATAGAATCTAAGCCTTTTTACAAAATTTTGTCCCTTGTGGTTGGGAAGCTTGCACCGTTATGCTGTTTGCATGTTCTGAGTCTGAAATGTGTGCACTGTGTGGCCTTGCGATTAAGATAACTTCACATGTCATCATAAACTGGTCATTTTGATACTTTTAGTTAGTGAAAATTTTCACACATTTCACTTTTACATCCTAGTGGGATCTTTAAAAACTGGAGTTTCCTGAAAGAAACAGAGTTCAAGGAACAGGGTGGAGGAGGGAGACCAGACTCATAGAATCAGTAAGGTGGGAAGGGACCTCTGGAGATCATCTAGTCCAGCCTCCCCGCTCAGCAGGTTCATCTAGAAATTGATAGAGTAGAAATAATGGCCATCCTACAGGATGAATATGTTTCTGTGCTGGACTCATATTTAGTATGACAGATTAGAACTCCAGTTGTTTCAGAAAAACATGTTCTACTAGAAATCCTTCTGTAAGATTCCTGGTTTTGTTAACAAGTTCCAGGATGCATGTAAATGCTTCTAGAGTAGGTGTTGCTCTGTCTTACCCTCAGCTGAAGTGTAGAAACTATATACAAACATTAGTATTTGTCCCTGCTATCTACAGTGCAGCAAAGGCAATTAGAGTTGGATCGTGTGCACCCTGTGTGAGAAGTGCTCGTTCCTTTGTTCTACCAATTCAAGAAGAAAAGGCTTAAAGCAAAGCAGAGAACTTTCTTGACTTGATTTGATTAAACATTTTGAGCTAATATTTTAGTATCTTTAAATGGTATTCTGATATTTCTGGTCTTTTAGGCAGTTATAGAAATATGGAATTAAATACTGAAGTGTTAATCCTTTGTCTTTGATTTTAAAGTGATTTCCGTCAAAATCTCACTTTCTACAATGCCACTAAAATGTTCAAATTGCTGTGTGTTTAAGTTCTTCCGTTACATCTGAAGTTAATGTCGATTTATGCCTGATAATTGAACCTGTAGTAAGTAAATTTTGGAACAGTCTACAGTATCTTAGCCAACTGATGATTAACTAGGATTATATCTCACATCTCTCTGTGATTTCAGGGTATTGTTGATTTGTCCTTACTAGAATTGCTGTATTACTCTTATTTTTAGTGTACGATATCCCAAGGAGGGCAAATGACATCCATCTCTTCTATGGAAGTATGCGTAAGGTTATCCTTGCTGTAGTTGGACGTACCGTTTTTGATCAGGCTGATTCTCAGCAGTCTCCTCAATGTCATCTGGAATCAGACAGGTAATGTGACTATAAAAGTTACCTTCAGATAACACCAAACTAAACTGTATCTGCCTTCATTTAAAACCTTTGAGATTTTTTTTAAGGTTTGTACCCTATGTCAATGATGAAAATTGACTAGCTGTGTGAGTGAAGGAGCTGCCTATGCTGAAAATTTCCTCTATGAATATTTAGCTGGGTCTTCTCTGCATTTCTATATAGTTTATTTAAACTGTTAGGATAATTTTAAGACTATTCTCTAAATTGATGTCACTCGTTTACTTGTAGCTTTCTATTKTTCGTCTCAAGAAGATGTTTTTTCAAAGATGCTGCCAAAGTCCATTTCTTATAGTCCTAGTAATGTGGTGAAGTTTTATGTCTCTGACTGAAATAGAGATATACCAAGGATTAGTGACATTTCCTTGTCCAGCTCATATGCCAATATGCCTTTTAGTGTATACCTCAGCTTATCAAGAGAAGAAGCAGTGCTGAGGTTGATTCCCGCCTCCCCCCATCAAGTTGTCAAATTTTGGGAGGATTTATTTGGAGGACTGGCAGAGACTTAGTTTGTAATTTGGACTTGTCATTTTCATATATTCAGACTGCTCTTGTATTTAGACCCCTAACATAGAGGAAGAAACATCTAAATCCTTTACAGGTCCTACTTAAGACAGTATAGCATGAAGACAAAGTGAAAACCAGGTTAACTCTAAGAAAGGTATTTTTATTGGTTGTTTTTTGGGTCTTCATGAATTTTCCTTCTCAAGATCCTTTTACGTTAGTGAAGAAATAGCCTACTAGTCCTGCTGAATCTAATCTCTACGTGTGTAGCTGCTGTCTTAGGATCGTCTGTGCCTGTTGCACTCCAGATGCAGAACATTTCTGGACAGTTGACAAACTTATCAGCTAGTGAGATATTTGTCAGACATATTGGAATTATACAACTAAAGAGTGGAAACCCATATGTCTAGCAGCAAGCAGGGCTTAATTCCATCCACCCTACTTGGTGACAGCCTGATTAGTTCTTCCTCTTCCCCCACCCCCGGTAAAACAACATGAAGATCTTCACTTTGAGTACACTTCAATTCTYAGAAATCTGATTGTTTTTAATAATCTATTATTACGAAATTCCACATTAAGGAATTCTGTGAATCAGTTGCATTACTGGTTCTATTGATATTTTAAGAGATGAATCCACAGGTATTAATTCATATATCCTGAACTGATTCGGTAGCAGAAGCACTAAAAATAAAAGTAGAAATAATAGGAACAAAAGCTGTATGTTTGCATAGTGTTGTATGGAGCAAGAGAGTTACCTATTTTACCTTTGCTCATTTCTGGTTCATATTTTAGTATTTAAATCTAACTAGTTGTCAAGTAAGCTTTTGACTTGAGAAATATTCTGAATGCTAGAATAAGAAAGGTTCTTAGCTTTCATATATGAGCTTCTCTGCCATCTGTGTTGCAAGCAAAGATGTCATATGTTGGCCATGAAGATGATTAAGGAATTCGAGCTTATATCATACAAGGGGAGACTGGGAAAGTTGCAGCTGTTTAGCCTTGAACAGAGAAGGCTCAGGGGGATCTTTTCAGTGTGTATAAACACCTAATGGAGGTCAGTAGAGAAGATGGAGCCAAACTCTTCTCAAGTGTTATACAGTGAACAGATGAGAGGCAACAGGCACAAATTAAAATACAAGAAATTCCATTTAAACATTAGAACTTTTATGATAAGGATGGTCAAACACTGCAACAAATTCAAAACCTGCCTGGACAAGGTCCTGAGCAATATGTTTTGACTGAGCTTGCTTTTAGCAGGTGGGTTGGACTAGATGATCTCCAGAGATCCCTTCCAACCTCAACTATTCTGTGGTTTTGTGAACTCTTACTTCTCCCTGCAGTACCTTCTTAATCTGAATAAAACATGTATAGAGAAAACCTTTTACTTTATTAAAACAAGCAATTATCTTTAGGTGATAATCTCTTCTGTTGTACTCTTTTTAAACATCCTGTAAATAAGCTTTGTCATAATATAGCTGCTCAGTTAGTCTTTATAATAATAGACAATTGAATTAAATTGAAGGCTCTTGTGAAAAACTTTATATGTAAGTATGACACTAAGGAATATTAAAAGTAGGTTGATATAATTACTTGTAAGCTATTTTTATGAATACTTTTGCTTAATGCTATTTTATTTTCAGATGTGGCAACTCTGTCAGGCATATCAATGCAACTTTGGATGTTCTTCCCGTTAAAGGACCGCAAGGTCCTCCATTACCTGTAAAAACTGAGGATATCATTCAGAATAAATTATTTAATCAACAGACTTGGAATGTTAAACCTGAATACTTGATTTTGACATCTCCTTCTATTAGTAAGTATTTTTCAAAGTTAATAAAATAACCATTCTAGTAGCAAAATAACTGTGGTACTTACCATGCCTGTAATTACTTTGGATTTGTAAATTTGGCTTGATGAGTAATACTGCTGAAGTAGCAGTTAATCTAAACAGTAAACTTGGTTTGAACATAGCTTTGGTGAAATTGTCAGCATAAAGATGAGTTAGGTAGTATATGTGAACTAAACTGGAATTCTTATAAAATACAGTGCATTAGCAAGAGAAACTCTGAAGGCTTTAAAGCATGCAAAGGTAAAAATAGGGTGAAATATCTTAATTGGTACATCTCAGTTTTGGACATCTTAATTTTTGTTTGTGTTAACTTACAGCCTTTTTTATATTACAGATGGAACAGCTGATACTGGACACGTACAAATTATCAATAATTCTAATAGGATGTTGACATTTGAGCTTTCTTGGCCAGCTCACTGCCTTACTATAACCCCACAACATGGAAATATTGAACCAGAGTAAGTTTCTTTATGGAGGTTTCCTTAATTTATGAAAATGTGGTGAGGTTTTAGAGGGATTTACTTCAGTGTTTTCTAGGATGTAGTCTTTTTGTCAGTTAACATATAATCTAGCTTTTATATTTCATTGTGTAGGTATACGTTTCTGTCGCATGAAAAATTACATAGAAGCCAAGAGTGTTCTGCAGTGGGAAATACAGTTATTCTTGTGTAGTTCTCTGGGAACTGGATGGTTGTCAAAGCAGAAACTTTTAAAAAAGTTTCTTTCACAGCAGTGGTTTTGTTTAAAAACAATCCTGTAGAAAAAACTTAGCTATTCTTATAAAATACTTCTCTTCTGAATATTAGTATGACCTGTTCATATTTTCTTTTGCTAATGTGTTGATAGTTCTTCCCCCCGCCCAGTTCTGACAAATGCATTGTTTGTAGCTTAATCTCTGGCTTCTCAATACCTGTAACATAAAAAGAACAACAAGCCAGAGTCAGATCCTCCCCTACCTTTGCTATTAGTGTTTTGTCACAATAGTTATTACATTACTGAATATGTGTAAAATTTCCCTGAGATGTCAGCAAAAAGTCTATCAGAGTAAAATGCTTGAAAGTTCTAGCTACCTCTTGTTTCTGAAAGTTCATTTTTTTTAGGGTCAGTTCAGATAGACTTTTGAGATCCAACTGTTAAAGTAGTCTCACTTCCCCCACAAATGGCTCTTGTTCCACAAAAAATTTTGCTGTTTGAATATTATTTAATTTAGTAATTGCTTTAATTTTGTAGATGTTTGCCCAAAGCAGATACTTGCTTTTCAGTCTGGCATCACTGTGAAAAATGTGATACCTTTAAAAAGGTACCTGAATTCTGTCTTCATATATGTGTAAATACCTGGATATGTTGAGTGGTAGGGACTTTCATCACTAGTGAGAACAAGAGGCTTATTTGGAGGGACTTGGATATTTGCCACTCCTTGCAGATGCTGTCAATACTAAGAATAATGATCTCAAAAAGAGAGGTAACAATGAACAACTTTCTAGGAGCTAAAAGAAAGGATGTAAGTGTCCCATACTCTGGATTCATGATTCTCTGCAGAATAATGTTTTAAATGAGAGAATTGAAGTGATTCTTCAAGCAACTTCCTTGCATTGCATTATTCTAAATTTTTTTTTGCCCTTCACTGGAGAGGAATGAGCTGAAACCTGGTATGTTGGGTCTGAATAAGTAGTCTGGATCAAGAGCAGAGCTGCAAATGGGAAACAGATCTGTGGGAGCAGTTGACTTCAGCTCAACAGGCTGCACCTACCTGTTTTTCTGCTTTCTATGACCCTGTCTCTGCAGTGCCAAGAGCAGGCATGCTGCTGGGACAGGAGCCAGCTAGAATCTGCATAATACAGTTGTGCCTGGGATGGCACAGAATTCTTGAACCGGTTTCCTCCTGGAAAAGAGGGAGATCAGATCTCAGTGAGAGTGAAGGAAGGTCCTAAGACCAGGAACATGCTCTGCCATGCTAGAGCATGTAAGATTACGCAGCCTGCTCCATCCGCCCCCCCGCCAAATCCTCAAGTTCCAAAGGCAATCACTAACCTGTCTGAATATGGACTAACAGAGTCCTCTGTCCCTGCTGAGTTTGGCAGTGTTCTGAGAAAATCTTTTTTATGGAGGTATCTCTGGGATGTTGCTGCACCTCAGTGTTAGGAGTATAGATAAGCACTGAGAAACAAACTGCACTTTTGAAGCCAGGACTATTGGATTCTGGAAGGATTACAAGAGCCACCTTTGGAAGTATTTCTGGAACTTCCTTTCTGGATAAGATATGAAAAGATGCTTGGACTTTTTTCTGCTAGACTCCACTCCATTCAGAGTAGAGCAATAAAAGTACTGAGAGGCAATATTTTTAGGTTTGAATATGACCCTTGTGGGAGGCATATGGTCTGTGACTCCATGCAAATTTTATTGGCAGATGAAGTTTGCAGTAAATGTCAAAGAGAAGCTGAAGAGAGCAAAGGCAGTGGAATGGTTTATGACAACAGATAGGTGATAGTAACTGAGATGGTTTGTGTGTATTGCAAATCGTATTCTCACATACACAGCTGGTACATGAGAGAAGAGCACATGTGCAGAGATTCCAATAACTACTGAGCCTTAAAAAATTCTCATCTAGAGTGATAAAGTTGTGTTTGCTTGTTGTGTGAATATACTTGTGGGCTATGCCCCTGAAATACTTCCTGCTGCTGAAAACTAAAATCTCATCCCTTTTTATTGAAAGGAGTATTTCAAGAAATACCAGTATCCTGATTTAATATTCTAAAACTATTAACAACTGTTAATTGAAGTTTGTATGGGATGGCCATATTATGATTCCTGTGGGTTGATTTTGCTCCCACACTAAACTTGTGTGCTGTGCTAATTACATTTTCAGTTAATTCTTCAGGTGTAACTTGAGTAATTCTGCTAATTGGTTCTGTTTGAATACTATCAAGACCTTTATTTCAGTGAGTTAGTAATAATCTTGCAATTCTTCCTTGCTTGCTTTCTGCCCTCCTTTACTTGAATTTATGCATTGTAGAATATGGAACACTGTAAATCAGAATATATTTGTTCTCAATGGTCTAATTCTGTGTGATGTCCTAACTGCTTCAAATGAATACTATTCTTAGTATTTATAGAAATCACTGATAACATTGTGGAAGGCTTTTCTTTTTTCTCTGAAATTGGTGGTTCTGCATGGGAGAAAGGAAAGAAAGCTGTTTAAACCTGGAACTATTTTCAAAGATGCCTTAAATGTAATTTGTGCTGGATAGTTTAAGTAATACAATTTCATGTTTTGAAATTTGATTTTTTTTTTCCTGAAACATGTAGTCAATCATATGTCCACTTCCCATTTCCTGATAGGATGTGTATGTTAATGATGGATAAGTTTCACTGTTTTCCTATGCTTTCCTCCATCCTATACAACCATAAGTGACAAACTTGTACAGTTTGTTAGTGTTTCATGCTTCTAACTATTGAAGCTCGATAGTAAATCAGGTATCTAAGAATCTTAAATTTATCTGTAGATCTCTCCACTTAGCTGTTATCCTAAAAATATAGCTTTTCTTGAGCTGGAGAGATCAGTTACAGATGTTCAGTCTAATATGAGGGTAATGCTATTTCTTTTAATAGGAGCAGCACACTAATTCTGGTGAGTCCTAATCCATCACTTGCTACAAAACCTTCAGTAATCCCTTGGAGTGGCCTCATTTATATACATTGTGATAATGGACAAAAGGTACATGCATTACTTGAGAGTTGTGTTGTGACAGTTTATTTTGGTTTGGATAAGGGCTAGTAGTCTTGCTATACCCTTTTAGGTGTAGGACACCAGTTCTGTCGACTTTATGTATTTTAATTAAAATCATTTTCCCTCCATAAATTCGTATATGATTTGGTAATACTTCTGCCATTTCTTTGCGACCTGTCCAGTTAACCAAAAACTATTCTATTTGTAGTATTTTAATAGTATTAACCTTGGTATTTAGGAAGTGTTTATACAGCAGAAAGTAGATGGTATTGGAGGTAGCCCTTGTCCCTTTCTCTGAGGGTAGAAAATATTGTAGGAATTGGCAAATAGCTTTGCCCGGTATAATTAATTTTGGTTTTCTTACTGAATAATAATCTAATGCTGCTATATTAGTTAAATATTTTAAAGTATGCTGCAAAATAGCTATTGCGAATGTTATAGTTGTAAGTGAATACTGTTTGTAGGTAGCTATAAATATTTATGGAAAACAGCACTAGTGAGAGGGGGATTTAGTCTTAATAGGTTACTGTAATAGTATTTGTATATAGGCAGTTGAATTAAACCCACCAGTAGATAAGCATTGAGTAAATTTTCCTGCTCTCCTAAATTTAAAATTTGTCCTTGAAAAGTTTTAAGCTTTATGAACTGAAGTTAGAGAAGACTGGTTGTTTAACTTTCAACTTTTTGTCCACTGTTGCGATGTAGAGCTGAACCATGTGAGCTCTTCTCTTACAGCTCAGGAAAATAGCGTAGTATAACAATGTTCACTATTTAAATCTTTCTTACTCTCTTCAAATTGTGTTAAAGCTTGTCAAAGTGCAGATTCGAGAGGCAGTTGCACAGGATGTGTCTGAGGCAGGCTCTCCATCTAGAAAATTTGATGCATTCGCTCTACCGTCTGAAAATACTAATACTCATGTGGTGAAACCTCTTTCAATGCACTTTTTAACAAAAATGGAAATAAAGAACAGAACTGTTGTTTTTCCTAAAACAGAATCTGGTGAGAGCTCAGGTAATTTCTCTTATTTGTAATTGTAACATCTGTAGTATCTTATGTTTAGAGGATTTTTAACTGTATTGCATATTTAGAAACTTGAATGCCTTGATTCTTTTAATAAATAATGCTTAAAATTCTCCAAATCACTATATGAAACTGCTGTTCTGTTATCTAGGTACCAGATTTTTTCCTAGTACTTAGTTCTCTATTCTAGCTAATGGTGTTCTTTGCGATGATTCACATTGCATTCACATTATAATTTTTTCATTTAGCAGTGCTTAGAACATTTTTTTTGCCCTCTATTTCTTGAGGATACCGGTCAAAAATCTAAATGCTAATAATTTGAGACTTCTAGTGGTGACTTGGAGGATATCTTTGCTATTTGTCATATTCTGGATTTATAGAAGCCAATTTTCTGGCATAAACAGTACATTCACTTCACATTGTCTTCAATACACTCTCTCCCTGACCACCTACCAAAGCATCTTTAGTGCTATTCTTAATTAGAAGACTTTACCTCCAAATTTACTTTAAGCTTTCAAGAATTTTGATAGTGTGTTTTGTTTGATTATGCTCTAGAAGTTTTGAATTTGTTTGGCATCATGAAAACTTATGTTGTCTTGAAACACTCTTTTAAAAAACTTTTTCAACTAAAGATACAGAAGTTATTAAAGTCTTGCTCTGAAATGTTTTAAAGTGTTTATCATTCTGCCTCTTTTCTAGGGAGTTATCTGGAAATGGAAAATAAGGGTGATGAAAACCTGAAGTGGCATTTGTCATCATTTGCACCCCCCTATGTTAAGGTGAGTGAATGCTGCCTTGGTAATGTGTATTTTAGGCAAATCTCTCATTTTCTTTTTTCCTTCTCTTCCTTCCACTTTCTCTTTCTCTCCCTATCTCTTCAGAAGGAATATGTATTACATAATGCACTAAAGTTTTTCTTCTTGGACAATCTTTTTGCTTCTAACCGTAGTAGGGAAAGGTTTTTCTTTCCTTTTCAGCTAATATGCTCCCTGACTGTGAATCAGTGGACCAGAAATTGTCCCACAGAGCACTTAATAGCTCATAAGGTTTGCTGGTATTCATCCAATACATCTTCCAGATTGCATATGCATGAAAGATGTGTCCTTTTCAGATCCAGAATGTCAGACTAACTTACCTTGTTTTGAGACTTGTGCTGCAAGGATTTTACTATATGKGATATCTCCGTAGGTAATTTAAATTTAGGTCAAAAATATCTGATTCACACTGTTGCCACTCCTGCAGTTATTGTAGCTGTAGTATTAATACTGTAAATACTTTCCCATGTGTGTGTTGGTTTTTATTTTTGTATGATTTGAGTGCTGTGACAGTCATGCAGATTCTATGCTAGAATCATTAGGGTCTCTTGTCATGAACTGATAGAAAAAAGGATTAAAAAACTCTTTTAGCTCTAGCCCAGATTGTGAAGACTGAGTATACAGTATTCTAGTTGGTCTACCACTTCTAAATTACAAGTCAGTAGTCAGGACGGTTGCATAAATATGGTAATAGTTTCAGTCCTTACTCATTTGCTTTGGGGGATTTTATATTATCTTTTCACTTGAAAGTAGCTTGATTTGGTATATTTTTCAGTCCTTTGCAAGGTTGATTTTTATTTATTTTTTTTTTTCTCAATTCATAACTTCATTTGCAGGATGTGGATGAAAGTGGTCATGTTTATAGGGTTACTTACTCCGCTTTCAGATGTTCCCGTGTTGCTGGTATGCTTGAAGCTCATGGAAAAGAGAAGGTAAATTGGTATTTATATTTCAAGAATATTTGTGTATCTTAACTGTAAAATAATACCTTACATGAGAAATTCTCTGAAATAGCAATTGAATTTATGAAGTTAGTTTTACCTTATCTGATAATGATAAGACATTGGCCTTTTTGTAATTGGGTACTGGTATGTGTGAGGTATTCAGCATCTGCTTACCCACAACTGGTATAATGTTAGTTGAATAGATAATAAAAATACATGCGATTTCTAGTTTTAATTTGTGCATTTTTTTCAGTATTGAAAGATCAACCATTCCAGAACAGTGAGATGTTTTAAAATGCTTTGTAAAATCTGCAACAAAATCTAATAATACTCTGTTGCTATGAAACTAGTTAAGAGGACTGTTTCCCCTTCTTATGCAAGACATTGTCATACTTGTTCAAGAACAATTTTCTATTCCTTAAGGTGATTTCACTTGACTTACAATTTTATCTCCTGGCCAGTAGAGGGTTTCATAGCCACAATGGTAAAACATATCCAAGCACATATTGAATATGTTTCTGTGGGGCTTTTTGTCCATCTTACCAAGTGCTACTTTGGCACTAGATGTTCGTCTTCATGAATTCTTTATCTATTAATAATTATGTTTTATTGTGACTTTTCTTACATTGATTATTGATAAGATGATGCAATTTATGATCTAATTACAAGAAATAGAAAACTTGTTCCCTTTTCAGTTTGGTTATCTCCTAATATGGAAAAGCAGTATTTGAATTAAAACAAATGTCTCTGCCTCAGCAGTCCTGGCTCAGGTTTGTTTATTAGTCCTTATTTCATTATTAGCATGTGAGGCTGTTGTCTGGAGCTGAATAGGTGTATACTACTATCATGGTTTGCTGCTTCTATGCAATGACTATGATAACATCTGGCAAATAGATGCAGTTGTAGTAATCTATTCTGCTCCGCTATTCCCCTTCTCTCTTCTTCCACCCAACTCTGAAATCAGTGCAAGTTTGCTCTTGAGCTAAGCTGCTACAGTACTATGGAGAGAGGAGCCTTTGTTTTATAGGTGACCTTTAAGGATGCTCAAATGCAGAGCCTGCAAGGGAGTTTAAATTTCTATCMTTCTAGTAGCATTGTAGTTTACAAGTATGCTTATAGATTTGGAGAGCTGGAGGGGTATAGTTGTTCATAATTTAGCTGTTAGATGAAAGTATTGCTGCCTTCCAGCTGCAGGCATATTCCCGTCCTCCTCCCCTTCTCTCCTATTTTAGTAATAGAAATAATGCTGACTTTTCTTAAAGCAGATTAGCTGAACTCAAATCCTGTTTGGGAGTGCTTGCACTACTCATTTCCTCAGATTTCTCGTTTGAGGGTAAAGGAGGATGGACAGTAATGTCTTCTGCATTTTTTTTTTTTTTTTTTTTAGTGTGTGGATTTTGTGCTGGATTAACTGTATATAGGTGGAAAAAAAATTCTGCAAAATTTTTCTTTTGGTAGGTTGCTTTACTCTTTCTACCCAGAGATAGAGGAGATTACTCCCAGTTCTGGGACCTTGAGTGTTACCCAGTTGAAAAACCACATAGGAAACACAAATTAAGATTTCAGCTTTCTGGAGCAGTAAGTATATAAATATAACAACTCTCTCCTGGGTGAAAATTCCTTATAAGTATCTTAAGGTAAATATACAGTATTGTCTCTGATATGCCCCAGAATATTTTGAAAAAAATCTTATAATACTTTTATCTCAAGCTTAAATGTACTGTTTTTCTTATCTTAGAAAAATACCTTTCTCATCTTGCATATGTGATGACGCATTTTCTTTTGCCATGCAAGATGCATGATTTTGCTTTCTCTTCAAAGAAAATGGAGAAGATTCTTACCTTTTCTGGGAATTGTTTCTGTATGGGCAGATTTGTTTATATCAGACATTAAATATGCCATGCTACAAAGAATTGTAGCAAAGTACCTGACCTTTGTTGTAATACATACCAATACAGTCTTGGAAGCCCTAAACATATATTTGGGAGATACAGATGTATTTCTGATTTTTTTTTCTGAGCATTTCTATATTTAACATTATTCTGTTATCCTTAATTTGTATTAACTACATTGATAATACTTTTTTAATGTGGAAAAGTGATACAGAGTTTTACTGAATTCATTATGTAGTTGATAYGGAAAGAACTAGTATTTTTCTGTTCATTTTTGATGCTCATTTTAGTCCTAGCATGCTTGTTAGAAATGAATGTTTCGGTACAATAAATCATTATTTAATCAGTGCATCTGATATGACTTTAGGCTCACTTTTTTGAACTCTCCATTCAGTCTATGTAGGAAGGGACTGACTTGCTTTAAGTGTGTGTTTGCACATTATAAGAGTATCAAAAACAATGATGAAAATATTTAATTAAACTTTTCTTAGGATCTTTTGAATAGAGAAGAAAGCAGAAATTCAGGATAAAAATGGGTGAAGGGAGGAAGGAGGGAATTAAGCTTGGGCCAATAGCACTTATGGATCCATCTATGTGAAGATTGTTGCATTGAGTAATGCAGTACTGTTCCTGACCTACTTCCAAAGTCTCCCTTATCTCTTTTGTAAGAGAAAGACATGCAAAATTACCAGGCCAAAAAAAGTAAAATCTTGAAACTGTCAGACATCCCAAAAGATCATCCTATAAGTATAGATCAGTATAACAGCACATTTTTTTAAGTGTTATTCATAGGAGCAGTTGAAGCTCCCCTTCACCTCTCCTATTGTTCCTCTGCTCTAACTTTGTGCTGAGAAAAAAAAGTTTTTTTTAAAAAAACTTTGATTTGAGATCTTTCTTTAGAGAACCAAGCCTGTTTCAGTAGTAAGAATCTTACTTGCTCTGGTTGCCCGTGCCTCTTACCTCCGTGAGAAAGCAACCTTTGCATATGAGGCTTGTTTTTCCCAGTTGTTTTCCACCCGAAAAGGTGACTTGGGAAGACCTGTGCAGTTTGTGTTTATCAGGGTTTTTATTAAGCTTTTATCTAATTTTTTGAGTTTTTCATCAGAAATCTAGTTAAAAGTACTTCACTTCTGAGAGCGACTAGGTGCCAAAGTTGTGTAAATATTTGAGCAGCACAACTTGATGTTGATGTTTATGAACCAGCATGTCAAATTTGTTGTTCTTTATTTTTCAAAGCTGTTAGCAATTAGTTCTTTCGAACATCTTATACATATGGGAAAAATTTTGTAGAAAATATTTGAAAAATGTCAAGATCACTTTGAAAAAGTCAGAGCTGAAAATGAAGTATTTCCTTAATCAAATAGGTAAGGAATTATGAACACCTTTACATATGTTTATATGTAAACATATAAATATGTTTACAAGAGGAGTCAACACAGATTATTTAATTTAGATTTTTGCTTTTTTTTAATCAGGTCCACTTCTAGTTGAGAAGACAAGTTAATTGTAATCTCCTATGTCCCAGGGATCAAGAGTTTAGACTGTATTACTACACCTTTGAAAAGGGCTTGAATCTTGCTGGGTTTGTGAGGCAAAGGGGGCTATTGCTATGGTTAATGTGACTCTTGATAAAATAAAGTGGGAAGACTGACAGTCATAGTGATCGAGTAGTATTTATTTGTAGGACCACTTCAGAAGAAATGCAAAATTTGAAAGAGCTTAAGAAAGAACTAAAAGAATGACATGAAGTTAGGAAAATCAGCGATACTGTATTTATTTTTTTCCTTAAAGCTAAACCAGTTAACTGTGACTTTGATCATGCTCTACGTGCATTTGTAGTCCCCCATCATTAGAAAACATAGTCAGCAGCTCAGAAGGGTTTGTCTCTACAAAATTCCTCCTAGAGACAATGGAAGGAGGAATTTTGTATGCACTTTTAGCCCCTCCCAGTCTTAGTACTGGTTATTCAAATTAATTTTTTTTCTTATCCTAAAAAACATTGATTAGGCTGTTACTAGGTATCTCACTGATTTAAGAATGAGCGTTCTTAAATCAATGACATTACCACTGTGCATGACAAYTCTAAATTATTTTGGTCTAATTATTGGTCCCTTTGGATGAAACTGATTGAATCAATAAGAACCTGCCAGAAGATTGAGGCAGGACCTAAGTTGTTCTGATTTCTCCTCTGTCATGTAGAACAGTTGAGGATTGTATAAAAGTGAACCCCTGTGATAGTCTGAACAAACGTTAACTGCATAACATAGGAATCAAATCAGAAATCTTGGTAAACAGTATCTGGTCTTAGATATTCACTAAGAAATTCCCAAAAGGACAGCTCAAAATGATATATTAAAGTTGCATAGGTAAAGAAGATAAGCCATGTAAATTAAAAACTATTATCAGCAGTCTAGAAGCTTTGTTTCGTTTTGTTTATTCCAGGATCAAGAGAAGCAGAGAAAGAAAACTTTTCTAAGCTCAGTGAACAAAAAATTCCGATTTTAAGGCTAAATAGACACTGGTTTTATTCATATGCTCCTGAGGTTTCTTTAGAACAAAGGCACTTAAATATAACCATTTGGACAATGTTAATATACTGCTCTCATTTGAAATGGGAAAGATCAATAAATAGGAGTGTCAGTTAAATGATGCAGTAGTCAATGCCATTGTAAAGACTGGGGAGAACCTTTGATAGTTTTCAATAATGTGTCTCGTTCTCATGGAGTAAGCTTGCCTTATTGATAAATTAGAATTTGAATGGTTACAGTGAGATATGGCACTCATTATTTTTGCCTTAAAATCTCTTGAAGCAAGAGATACATGCAAAACCTTCCTTGTTTTTACATATTGGATTCTACTGTAATTCATGGGTTATTTGCAACTAAAGAGTATTCTTTAAAAATTAAGATAACTTGGCTGCTGCTACTTCTATCAGACTGATTAGAAGCTCTCAGTAAAAGAAATTAGTGTCTATAAGACACATTTGTCAAATACCAGTTCTATTGAAGATGAATCTTTTTTAACCTTTCCAGTGTAAGGGAATCAGTTGCTTGTCTAGAATGTCAGCTGCTTTTGAAAAATTTGAGACAATGTTGTATGACTGAGTGTACGGAATTCCCAGATTCTTTGACTTTGTCAAGATACTGTGACCCAGGGGTATCAAACAGTATCTGTCTAGCCATGTCAGACAATGCAGAATTTGAAATTGTGTATCTGGCAAAGCATTCTCTTAGGATGATCTAGTTGCCTTGTGTTAGTGAGTATGCTGAATGTAGGTCCCTACTGGTGTAACAATGGTAAATATTACAGCTGAATTGCAGAATGTAGGAGTTACAATATAATCCATTATCAGATTCTGTTTCTCTGTAGAGTTCTTCCTTTGGAGATAAGGATGTATTGTTCATAATGCAAAACCATTACAAAGCTTTCTGCTTTTGTTAGAGTTCAAGCTATAATGATGACTTATCCCTTCCTCCTTTCTGAGCAGTTGCGTTGCTGACTTTGCTGCTCTTGAGGCATACGGGCTGAAGATCTGCAGAGATACTGAGAAGGTTTTTTAATAAAATTTTCATTGTTAGCAGCAGTCTCAGGTCTCCATCTGCGCTGCTAGTTTGTTGCAGACTGGCTTGTAACAGATAGAGTATTTGTAAGACATGAACACATTACAGTAGTCTTCCCAAATCATTGTGTCTGCCACAATTATCTAGACTCTACTCTTCTGGAAAGATTATACTATAAATATAAAAATTTAATTTAGACAAGAGAAATTGTTTAAATGCTTAAATATTAAAATTTTAAGTGCAAATGTTAAAGGCTTCTTTATTTTTGCCAACAGGGTACTAAAACAGAAAATAAAACTTTAATTTTGAAAGCTTCCACAGATGCCCTCACAGAAACTGAGCTTCCACCTATACCAGAAAGGAGAGCTTACTCTGAAGCATCTACAGTTAAAGCAGGGTAGGTATAGGCATAAATTTTGAAATGAGAGGTTCCAGCTGGATAGAATGGGTTTAAAAAAAAAAAAAAAAAAAAAAAAAAAAAAAAAAAAAAAAAAACCAAAAAAAAAAACCCTTCACCATGAGGTTAGTTAGACAGTGGAACAGGTTGCCTACACAGGCTATGCAGTCTCTGTCCTTCGAGGCTTTCAAGACCCAGCAAGACAAAGCCCTGAACAACCTAGTATGACCTCAGAGCTAACCCTGCTTGGAGCAAGAGTTTGGACTAGAGACCGCCTGAGGGTCCCTTCCAATCCCAATTATTCCTTATTAAACAGTAAATAGCTGCAGAAACATATCTGGCAAACTACTTAATGGCTTTTTTATTCACAAACATTTTCCCATACTTTTTCCTTCCAGCTGGGTTCCTAAGTAGCCTAACTATGATTTGTTGTTATAGCAGTAAAATCTCTTGCACACTGTACCCTTCTGGAAACTCTACGATATGTTGAAGTTGCCTGTGCAAAAGACCACTGTACTACATTCTTAATCATGCTGCTTTTCAGTGTAGGGTGGCTCTCCAGGTCTTATGCTGTGGGATGATGTGGGTATCAAGAGAATAAAATCTTTTTGTTAAAGATGGCATTAAGACTTCAGGATGATTTTTCCCCCTCTTTATTTAATTTAGTATCATCAGAAAATACGAGTATTGTCTTGAAGTATAGAATCAATATACTGAGACTATGTAAGTAGGAAATCTTAATATCTTAAATTCCTTTTCAAAATCAGACAAAATAGGATAATTCGAGGATTGTATGCACCGGAAGACCTGTACACGTTTCCACCAACCAGAGTTGGGGAGTCACGCACATTAAAGGTTAACTTGCGGAATAATTCTTTCACGACACACTTTGTAAGTTTGATGGATTTTCATATGTATTTTTGAAAGCCCTTCAAATGGGTCAATTGCACTTTTTTTGTTGTTTTACTTCTGATAGATTGCAATCATATGAACCTCTTAACTTGTTAGTTTCAAAAGTCAATATTAATAGCTATTTTTGAAGAATAATTTTTGGTCCTATTTGAAGAATTTTTTTGTTCTCTTGTAATTTTTTTAATTTTATTTTCTCTTGACTCTGAACTGCTGAGGACTTCTAACCTATTTGCAACTGAAAAAATAGGTTGTGGTTCACATGGATTTATTATTAGCCTTATGGCTTTTTTGTTAACTTTGTTAAAACATCCTGCAATATATATATATATATATATATTTATTATGCACAAATCTGGGCATGTTTTATTTTTAAATCCTGTGTCTGTCTAAAGCTATATTTGTAAATTACATGATTAATCTTAAGCATGTGGTAAATTTAATATGATGGTTTTAGATGTAGTGGAGTTTTTAAAGTATTTTGTATTAAATTACAGCTGAGATTTGTAAGTCCTGGAGAACCTTTCTACATCAAGCACTTGAAATACTCTCTAAGGTGAGTAGTGCCTGTGCTAACATTGTTCTTGCATAACAAAACAAACAAACAAAAAACCCCCAAGTAATTGAGTAAAGTAAATATCTTCTGTATATGTACAGTGCTAAAATGTAGCTATAAATATCCAGTATTCCAGCTCTCTAGTTAAATATTTGTTTTTTGCTAAAGCTGTGCTTTGTAATCTTAGTTAGAAGCAGAATGAGCCCACACAGTTATTTCTCCATCTGCCAATTTCTTTCCTGTAAATTGCTTCTAACAGTGCTGCTGCTTTTAATGCTAAGCCTAATGCTTCATTTAACCATTTGGCGTGCTGTGCACAATCAAGTCACTCTTTCCATATATACTTTCTGCGCAACAGACCAAGCAAATTGCCTTCATCATACTTCTAATTTGACAGTCCTGCAGAACTGCACCTAATACCAGGTTTGAGTAGCCAGCAGAATTGCCCGGTCATACCAAGTATTTCAGCATATTACCTGCATAAAAGGAATATTCAACTCGGTGATGATGATCCCTTCAAAAATCAAATCCAAAGATGATTGGATTTTATTACAAAAAGTATTTGACAGTTGCATTAGTCATGGCTTCAGGAAAAAAGTATCTTGGTCATTTAGCTGTAGCAGTGGGATTGTCACAAAGATAGAATGCAGCTGTTTGCATTAAAAGTCATCCAGCACACATTCTTGGTGTTTCAACATGTCGGAATTTTAAATACAGTGAAACTAAGTGTGTATAGAATAGAAACTGACTGTACATAGAAGAGAAATTATGCGACAAAAATCATAAATGGAACAAGATCCTCCGACTCCTAATCTAATTTCCTGTCTGTTAGTGGCACATCTGTGCAAAATGTCATAACTCTGCTTAGGTATTTTTTCCAGTCTTTCTACTTAATTGGCATCTTTTTATTATGTTTCTCACACCAGACAGCATAAAAGGGTTTTATGGAAGTAGGGACCAGGATCAAATCTAGTCAAATCAAGATGTCCAGCTAGATCTGTCTGAGGCTGTATAGCTGCAAACCAGGGACAGGAGTGACTTAATTAATCCTTCCAAAAAGGATGAGTAACTTCATTGGAAAACACTTTAAATATTTCAAAAAGATTGGGAGGGATACTGTCAAGCTGTTTGGTATATTTTCTGTGAGAGATGGTAAACTCAGTTGCTTTTACCCAAAGTAGAGTTAGCAGTAAGTTAAAATTACACGGATCACTTATAAATGGTGTCAAGTGAATACATTGTACCATTTAATAACTTTCTATAATCTTTATTCTAGCAACTTTAACTGTTTTTGCTCCAGCTGAAAATGCTGACCTTTTCCAGATTTTTTTCTCTAATTGTTTTACCTGAAAGTCAGCACAATTCTCTGAAAAAGCTTTCTGTCTTGAGAACATAAAGCATGGAAGAGTTACTTGACTTGGAGAGATACTTCTAAAAATTTCTTTAAATGGCTTTTATTTCAGGTTTATGAACAGTGTCGAGAATTTAAAGAAAGCCAATTAGGTTAGGTTAACTGAGCATGCTAATGTTCAGAAGTAACTGAAGAAAACTGTTTGCAGGAGCTTGAATGTTTAGTCTGTAAATAAGAGTATAAAAATATTAACTATTGCCTAGCTACACTTTTGGACTTTGTTATATAGTAAAGCCATGATCTGTTGCACACTGTTTTCAGAGTTAGATTTGAAAGTAATCCTGAGTAATCAAGTTCATTGGAGATTGTTATATTTAAAATCAAGAGATTAGCCTTCAGAAGTGGGTGCAGTGATTTGCCAGTTTTTATTCAACTGGTTGTGTGTTCACAAGTACCAAACAGTGCTCCTTCTTTTTCCATAGTTGGCTTAGCTGAAAATAGTAACTGACTTAATCCAAGTACAGTATTCTGCAGCCAAAACTGCAGCGAAAAGAGTAAGGAATTTTAAGTCATCACCAAATACTTCAAAACATAAATCCTGTTAACCCTAGAGGAATCATTTAGCTAGTATAAGTCTTGCAAAGAATAGAAAGGATTTGTGTCTGGAAGTTGCATTCAAAAGAGGAGTTCTATTTGACAGTGATTTGTACTGCAAAGCTGAGCATCTTTAACAAGATGACTTTCAAATGATTTAAAGATACATGTGAAACATTAAAACACTTCATAAATGTTCAAAGTTAAAGTTATGTTCTGTTTCTGGAAGGACTATGAGGTTATGCGTATGTAAAAGAAGTTTGAAAATTAAGATACTTATGTTACTTTCAGAAGCCATCTGAAATAGGCTAATTGTAGAGCTAGCGGATATTTCAAATAGTACTAAAAGGTAAAACTTTTGTTTGTGAATAATTGTTTTTGTTTCCAGTAGCTCCCATTCTGGGTTTCAGGAGTCACCGTTCATTGCCAGTAGACCTGGTTACTGTGGCTTAGATAAGGCTTATCCATTCTTTTCCTTTTGAACTTACCTGTTGCTGCTATTGTGTTTGGAGGACATCATCAGTTTGACTGTCATTGAAATAGTCTTCAGTCATACCTGACTGTCAGAAATACCACCTGAAACTAATGCAGTATACTGTGAAGCACATGCAATATTTATAGACTGACTGAGTTACAGACATAGTGACAAGTTTGAAGCAAAGTAAAATGTCTCATTAAGAGAAATCAGTTAATTGCAGATGAATTCCATTTGTCTTGACACTGCTGTACTTGACTGTTTCTGGCCACTGTACTTCAGAAATCTTTCAGGTTGCTTCATTTCTAGCAATATGTTTTCTATATAGTAGCTCAGAGCATAATTGTCATTGAAGGAGTTTGAATTTTCCAGTTATGTTAGTGGAAGAAAACAAAAATAGATCTTTAGATTAGGAAGTATGAAGAATGAAGTGTGTTGAGCCGTATCCTGAGCATAAAAAAATCCACTGACTGCTACAAAATAAACTGCAGATAATGCCTGACTAACTCTGCTCTTACAGAAAAAAAGTGTATAGCACCAAATGGATACTTGAATTTTAGTGGTCAGATGAAATTGAATACAGCAGCTGTATGCTGAGGAACTTTGCCTCCATTTCATGAAGGTCATGTAATATATATTTTGGAAATTAATATTTGACATCCAGATGTGGCAATCTCTTTGAAAGAGTGGTACATGACTTACTAGTAAGTTATTGATATTGTAATTTTGAGTTTAGGCATGTAATTCTTCAAGTAAATGTTAGGATGTGTAAGCAAACATCTTTTTGGAGTACTGTATTTGAAACTGTACCTCCTTCCTGTCTTTCCTTCTAACTTTTTCTAATAGTCTTGGATGGATTGGTTGTATGGATGGACTTCAGTCTTAATTCTAACTGAAATTTGTATTTTCTAATCTAATGCATTTATAACATAAAAACAGTCGTACTAATGCCCTTCATTTATAGATTAGGGTGTGTGAGTTTTTTGACTAAATGAATAGACACACATCTTGGCAGAATTGTTGTATGATACTCAGCAGTCAAGTATGAGACATGAAACCCTGATCTGACCTTACTCCTTTGCTGTATTGTGTATTGTAGTTTAGTAATATACAATATGTGCTTTGTATTAACCCAATTTAAAAAAAAAGAAAAAAACACAGTAGCTTCAGTCTGTTTTCTGAAAGTCTGTTCTCTTAATAGATTGCTTGATTGATGAGGCTGGGTAGAAAGATTTCAAACTACATTTTATTAATATAATTATTTTAGCACTAAGGATAATAAAGCTGGAATCAGGCTTATATACAAGGAGAAATGCTATGATTTCCAAATAGATGAGGAGTCAGAGCATAGACTGATAGGTTGGATTAGCGCAAAGGAAAGGATAGAGCAAAGGAGAGTAAAAGTATAGGAGCAAAATAAGAAAAAGTAGGGGAGGCATGTCAAAGAAAGTTGAGTGATAGTAAATATACTGTTAAGGGGAGAAAATTAGTCATTATAAAAGATGGTAATTCCTTCTTTCTCTATCTTACTAAGTGTTACTGCTCTTCTTTCACTTACTCCTGTATGTGCCCATTATTATTACCTGTCTTTTAGTTCTGAATATTCCTGTTAGATCCCATGGAATCTAAAGAATTGCCACTCAGTATTTCTAGCTTTTTAGCTTGTATAGCTTATATACTTTCAAAACTTGCACTTTGGGCTTTGAAAGTTAAGACAGTCACCCATTACATTCCACTGTGGTAGAAAAATTTCTTTACCATTTGGAATGTTTTTGTTGTCTGAGTAGAGGAGAAATTAACATAAAAGGAAACACATGTGATGTAAAATCTTTCAAATACTGATTGAGTATGAGTATATTGATTTGCAGTGATTCAGCAGAATATTTACTCATGTAGAAACAACTAGAAGTAATTACTTTTTAAAAAGTCTGTATTTGATAGGATTTACTTGGTTTTAAACATCAAAATGCACCTAATTATCTTTTTACAGATCGCATCATTACATCAACGTGCCAGTCCAGTTCAAGCCAAAGGCGGAAGGCAGATTTGAAGCTCTCTTGGTTGTACAAACAAACAAACATGGCTGTCTTGGTATTCGGCTATGTGGTAAAGCTGTTGCAAAAGAATAGACAGAACAGTTCTATAACATACCATTTAAAGTAATCAAAGATTTGCCACTACAGTTCCATATTAACTTCCCCTATTTCTTTAGCCAGTGATGCTGCTTTGATGGAAGATCTTTTGGAAGGTGAATCATGGTGCTTGTTTTACAAATCTGTTTTCATAGTAAAAAAAATAAAAAAGAAAGTCTGAGAAATAACATTATAAGTTTTAAMGTTGTGTTCTAACTTACATTACTGCACTTTTGTTAAAAGGGGAAGTTTTCTATTTTTGCATTTATTAGGAGTGGCTAGATACCAATGTATTTATTTTAAATATTGTAAATACAAAAATAAAAACTATGTATTAACAGTTGATTCTACGTGACTTCTGTCTTTGGCTAACAGTTCATTGCTGAAGGTAAAGGGTGACCAAGATTTCTGCTCCTAGGGAATGGCAGGATTTTTTTTAGGTGGCTGAATAAGGGGAATAAATTTGTGATACAGAAGCTGGGCTGGTCATGGTTGTTCTTCCATTTAATAAAGTTGGGACTAGGTATCTAACAGATGGGGTTTTTGCACAGTTCAGTGGTATGGATAAGTATTATTTTTTTAACTGCCTCTAGCCCTCCAAATGATCGATCTACCCTAGCTGCTTTCTTTGGCCCGCTTCCTTTGCACTTCCCCAGCATTCACTGTCATTGGATTAGAGATGGGAAGTAGTTTTCCATTTATTCCTTTTTATCCATTTATGGATGTTTGTGAATTTCTGTTCATGTTTTTGAACCTCATGATATTCTACCTTCACAACTTCTTGTGGCAGCAAGTTCCAAAAGTTTGCTATCTGCTTTTTATTTTTTTTAAGATAGTTTTTTATGCATGTTAAACTGGTCTCTTACTAATTCTGTTGAGTACCCTCTGGTTCTTGTGGAACTCAGTGAAAACAATTCCACCAGCTTATTCATTGTTACCACACCCTTTGTAGCTCTTGAACATTAATTCTTTCAGATTGATAGAAGTTTGAGTGAAATGCTTTTCAGTTTGAGATTGTGTTGAATTATATTTTCCAACAACTCAAATTTGGAAAAACTGAGGAAAAACCTGAAGTACCCAACGCATTATATTTTAAACACTCTACTAAAATTATATTAAAGTATACACATAACATAGCATAGTTCTCCTGCACCTGCCATTTCTTCACAAAACCTAGTTTCTCAGCAGTCAGGACACCAGGAAAGGAAGGTTTACTACAAGAAATTAAGCTAGCCATAAAATGATTTGTCATCTCCTTATTCTTCCATCGACAAGGTTCTTGCAACAAGATATTAGTTGCTCCTGTCTGCTAGCTACTATGTTTCTTCTACTTTCTCTCTAGCTGATGCTGTTTGTCCTTTCACCAACTGGGATGCCTTGTTGGTGTCCCTTTCTGCTCCTCCTGAATATTGAGTAGGAATGGAGAGGATCTTCTGTCTACTTCCTTTCCTTGATAGACTTGATGGCCTCATTTGAGAAATGCCTTAGTGTCCAAAAGCCTCTCTCGGTTCAGTTTTAGATGCACAATCATAAGTCTTTTCTAAGGTTGGAGAAAGTACTGAGTTCAATGTGCATATCTTCAATGTCTTTGCATTTTCTAATTGATATCTTCCAGCTGCCCTTGGTTCTGAAGGTGCCTTTGCCTCTTAATCTCAGTCTGTGCAATGAGGCAAGCTTCTGCATCACCTGAAGCTGTATCTTGAAGAGTGATTAAAATCAACATTTCTCTATGGATGGGAACATAATTTTCTAATCACTTAATATAACATTTTTTCGTTGACCATTCTTTTTTACTGAATGGAGTAGGCAGCTGAAGGCAGCAACTTCTTTTTTTTAATGTGTTTTAGTGGATAGAATTGGTACTAAGAAACCCAAAACAACTATAATTCTCAAAAATGTGTGTTTGCAGTAATTGAAGTTTATTGGTGAAGGTATGCACAAATTAGAGTAACTATCTGCCTATTTGGATGCATTCAGTAGAGTTCAGGAAAGACTTCAATTTGTTTTTCCTCAGAATTTCATAAGCATTGATACGACACTAGTGCTGATGATTTTAGAAACTTCTAAAGCTATAGCAAGATATGCTGCCGAGAGGTCTGTCTTAGAAAATCATTCACAGCTACTATCATTTATCCTACTGAAGAAGTCCTATAGTCTTGTAAATAAGATTTTGCCAGTATTTGTAAAAAGACTACAAGTTTTGACTGATAGTGCAGGGACTTGGGATGTGCATTGGCTTGAGCTGGGTTTAGCTCATTTTGACAGCTCTTCAGTGGTCAAGTGACTATTACCCCACCTGTTTAAGCTTACCCTCTTCAAATACATAGTATGGTAATACTTGGAGGACTTAGGTGAAGTGAGTGTGTAACAAACAATGGACCTTTGTGTCAGTGGGTCTGAGGGAGATGGTTGTGCAACTTTCAGATGTACTACAGGCCTGAAGAAGAAGAAAGCACCAACAGTGTGCTCCTTAGAACAAAAAGGAGGAAGTCCGTGCTGTGAACATACTTTTCCTGGTGAAGGCGTCAGGATGCCAGCAACTTGTTCTAACCCTCCCTCATTCTTGAGGAAGGCTGGAACTGTAAGCCTTGGGACTGAGAGGAACACTGAAAGGGTGAGCTTTAACACCCTTGGGTATAGATACTAAGAAGCTTTTGTATAGCAATTTTAACTGTATTCTTTAYCCTTTTTTTGTGTGTGTTCTGTAGATAACTTGGAATGTGAAACTTGGAAGATTAACTGGATTGACTGTGATTTCTTAACTCAATATGTGAAATGGATTCAGTTTTTCCTGTAAAAAGAGTAAGGGTAAGAGTCTTATCTCTGTGGAGTACCTTAATTTCAAGGGTGGAGTTCTCTGTCCGTCTACAGAGAACTTTGGCAGAGCACGTTGTGTCTCTGGGTGATGTTCAGTCCTTCAGGAATTTTACAGTTAACTCTCAAAGTTCTTTTATTAACCCTTCTTACTGAGATTTTGCAGCCCATTTCCACCAGTTTCTTTCTAGAGTTTTACCCGGTAATCTCTCAACAGCAGGCAAGACTCCATTCATTATTGCCTAGAAGTAGTCTGTGCCCAGTCTCAGTGCTGAAATGAAACTTTTGAAAGTATACTCTGGAGATGTTACGGAAATTCCCAGTGCACCACCTTCTCAGTGGCCTCGTCAGCTTTTTCATCTGAAAAGACAGTTCTAAAACATTTTTTAAGTAGAGGAGCAGGCTTGTGATTTGTTGTTCATGGAAGTCATGTGGCTTGTACCTGTGCTACCCTAGCAGCTGTTCTTGACCATCCGCTTAACCCTTACTTTCTTTATAAGCTTCTCTGCAGTTCAGTCTTAAATGCTCAGTTTGATAGTGATCTTCTCTGACCCTGTTTCTAATAAGTTTGTAAAGGGGTTGATTAGCTTTCATCTTCCTCTCAAGGATCTTGGTTCCTATATGTTTTCAGATCAGTGTCTCTTAACAAGGAAGCCATTTGAACTATATGTTGTTTTTTCCCTTTTACTATCCATAGGGACAGCATATTTATTAGCTGTCACTTTACCAGCAGCAAGGCTAAATTCTTCGTAACACTGGTTTCCATAGGGACAAAATAACTCTTAGAAACCCTCAATTTTTTGTAAAAGATTGTTTCTGATTTTATTTATGCCAGAAAATTGTACTACTTTATTCTTAAATTTCGTTCTTTACTTGATGACGTAAGTCTTCATGACTTAGATGTTGGACCAGCCTTTGTTCCTTCAATATTAATAGGAGAGGTCTCTTCAAAAAGTTCCATTGTTTTGTCTGTGGCTAAGAAATTGAAGGGAGGCTATCAATATTGTCACGGAGAATTTCCTACTAAATAGTGAACTCTATGAAAGACTGTTACTGAATTGCAGCAAAAAGCCTCAATTTCAGTTAATGACTGACTTGATGCAAGTTCAAAATCATGTTTGTGTGCTGTTCCTGTGGTAGGGCTGCTGTCTGGGACTCTGTTCACACTTTTGTTGTGGGCTTTTCTTGAATTCTTGAGATGAGGAGAAGAACTGTGAAGAAAGGATATGCCCTTCCTCCGGTGTTACCACTGCATGAGGGAGCATGAGGGAGGAGGTGGGCTCAGAATGTGCCATGATGGATGCTCTGCATTTTGCTTGATGTGTACAAATGTGCAAATATGGATAGGTGAAACATGTTTTGAATGAGTTTGGATAGGTAGCCTATGCATCGTATCCAAGGGAATCCTAGTTTGCAGGTGTTACTGAATGCTTTGGCATGTTGTTTGCAATCCATTTTTCTTGTTTTGCTTCTAATAACAATGATTTACTTTGTAGCATCAAGGGGAAGGGTGTTGGGTGTTCCGTAGAACTCTTGTCCTTAGCTATTTTGGCTATTGGAATTATATTGCTATGCTTGTTGTTCACAAGACCAATCAAAGTGATTCCAGGTGAGACAAGGATAGCTTATCTTCTAATGTTTTAGTTACTCTTCCCCTTGGGCCCTTGTTTCACAAATGTTTGTTTAACAAAAGTATCAATTGGTGCTATGTGATATGTTGTTATCCTACTTACTGAAGAGTAAATTGGACACCACTATTTTTTAAAGCGCCCCACATTTTGATATGGTTACAACAGTCGTTGGAGGTATTGACAATAATTAGCACTTCTAGATATGGGCCTTGTCACATGTGGGTGGAATGATTGCTTTTAGGAAAAATAAAGTCTATCGTATAATACAAACTCAAACATTTTTTTCTGAGGGACAAAAAAATTGAAGTAGAAAAACATATAAAGTGGAAGCCTCGATCTTTGCTGGATAATTGCTTGGGATTAACCTTTTGTCCAGTAATGATAGTTCAAGAGTTGAAATATTGCTAATGTATTTTGAGTTGCAAAATGAAAATTTGAAGGGAGGAGGAAATGAAGAGAAAGAAGGCCATGATGTCTGGGAAGCAAGAATTCTCRTAATTCTAGTAGTAGTCTAGGTTACCGATTCTTCTTTGAGGCAGCACAGTTAATAGGCAGGCTTTTTGCAAAGGCTGCAGTAAATAATAATTGATATGTTAGTTTTTAAGGAACATCAGTGGGAGTTTAAAAGTCCTGAGCAAGTTACTCGAAACTGCTTCCATTCCTTGTCTGTAAATGAGAMTGCTTCCTTTTTTTCACAGTTGTGTTGTTTAAACAAATTATGAACTTTTATAGTTAGAAATCTTGCTTTGAGTTGTCCAGTACCTACTATGAAGGAGCCCTGCTCTCTGTCCCTGCATCTTTTAATGATATTGAAAAAAAATACAACAAAGTTATTAAAGTATTTTGACCAATTCTCAAGCACTCCAAAGATGGTAAATTTAATTAAGAGCATAAGCCATGATAGTTTTAATAAAGGAATCAGAATTAGSTTGGTGTATAATTCTTACTTCTCATCGTAGTCATTTTCAGTTTTAAACTTTTTTTTCAATTTTCCCCTGTTGCAGGGTGAAATACTTTGTCTCAGACTAGGAAGACTGGCTCAAACATGCCAAGCAGGCAAACTTTTTTTTTTTTTTTTTTTTTTTTTTTTTTTTAAAAACAAAGTCTCTTTAATTATATTAATCTTAGGTGTTGGTTTTAAGAACAGTCAGGGAAAAAATTCCAGAATAAATTATTTTTTGAAATTCATTAAGTGTCTACAGTGAGGGTGTCTTTGTATCAGATCAACCTAATTGGATATTAGTAATCATAATTATTCAACAGCTTTGTAAAGTTTTCACATCATTGACTACAAATGGAGTTATAATACATTCTATACACGTGCTTCAGTGTGTTTTGGAGATTGTTGCCTGGCATCTGAAACTAATTAGTGTTCAGAAAGCCTAGTAAAGGTGCATGTTGAGGCCTGGCTGTCTTAAAAATGGTTTTGATCATATAGAAAGTTAAGAGAATTTTGAAGGAATTTTTTAGTCCATAAAACAAGCTTGTGGTCGTGATGGGTTTTTCAGAGTAGAGCATTAAAGGCATAGGGGCATTACTATCATAGGGAACTTCTGTGGTGCCTATTTGGTGAAATGCTGGTATATTCTTTCTCTTAGCATTTGTACAGGTGTTGGGGGCTACAGGACTATCAAAGTTTGCTATGAGTTTACTTGGTAACGCATCCTATATGTATGTAGTATGCTAGGTTTCTGTAATAAAGCATCTTTGAGTGAAATAAAGAATTATGGGAACAAAAGTTACTGGAAGCTAGTGAAAGCATGAACATTTGACATAAGATCAGTTGTCTCCAGAACTGTAATTGAGCATCCTTTTATTCTCAGCTGTCTTGTTCTAACTTCCTTACAAAACTAGGTCATAGAAATTTCATGCCCTATTCCTCCTTTTTATAGAATAGGTATAAAGTATGTGCGTCTTTAATCAGTATATAGGACACAGAATGTTTGTGTGAAGAATCCACCTGCCTGCAGTGATGCCTGATAATTAGTAAGAAAGTTGACTTATTAATTTAAGTGGCACTGTGAAAAATCAATGTCTGTGAATTACCAGTTTTCCTCCCTCCTACCAGTTAAGTAGAATGTTGGTTCAAGTTTTCCATTTGATAATTTGATTTGGCATGAAAAGTAAAAGAGAATTTTCTTCAACGTACTTATTAATGAGCRTTTTTAATTACAACATTGCATTAGTTCATTGATGCCTCATTCCATCTAGAATTTGCCTTATAGGTTCCAAGGCACTGCAAACTTAAAGTACAAAAGTAGATATTGCAAGCTGGGCTACATAGGGTTAAAAGGATATTTTTTAATATCATGTTTACCTAAACTGTTCCTTAAACATTTCTGAACTTACTGTAATGTTTTGCTGAGCTGTTGTGAGAACATGAGCACCTTACTTGCAGCACAAGGAAGTTAATACAGAAAATGAACAATTCAGCTTTCAATAGCCTACTCTTTGATCACAAAGCTTTCCTATGCCTATCTTTAAAGCTTATGTGCTTTATTTTTACTGTATGGTTGCCTGAAGAAATCTACATGACCTGTTTTTAGATGTGAAATCAGGTGGATATAAAGTACTTAGTTATATGTAAATGTTATTTCATCATCTCTGAAAGCTTGTATGTCTAAATGGTGTATTTTGGCTGACCTGTAGACATTCTAATCTGAAAATGTTTGATTTCTATCCCCTCTCTCTCACCTTGGGAATGTGTAATTTCTGAAGCTACTCAAGAGCTCAGAATGATGCAACTTCTTTTTTTCCCCCTTAAATATTCAAAATATTTAGTATCTTCTTCATCCCTATTCCCAGAATTCTAATGTCTTTTTCTGAAAAATTGAGGTCAGTGCAGACAAGATGAGGTTTTTAGTATAGAAATACCACTTAGAAACCTGGAATCTTTACTAATACAAGATACTTTGGTTTTTCTGATTAGTATGTTCCTCACTGCTCTTTTATTAGTCAGTTATTTGAAATACTACTTTATATATTTCTGACTCAAAATATTGACTTCTGAAATAGTTTGTGTTTGATTCCAGTGGCAGTTTGTTGTCTGGGGATGGCGTTTTCAGGTATTGCCCTCCTTACAGGCGATCATCTTTTGCCACCTGCCTAAATCTGACAGTTGAGCACCAGCTGGGAGTTATGACCCAGAGAAGCATAAAAGGACCAGGGAGAGACAAAATGATCCATCAAGTCCTACTTTTGTAAGTCAGGTCTCCAAACATGCATTTTTCTCCTCTATAAATTCAAAATTAAAATACTAATGGGCATTCTTTTGTATTCATCCGACAATTGGTTCATTAGGTAGGTATGTACAAAGAGGCTCTGCTTGTCAATGCTGTTTGGCTCTAAAAGGAGGAAAAATCGGTAGGGGTTAGGCTAGTCGAGAAATGCCCCCACCCCTTTTTTACCTTCCTTCCATGTTTGTTCTGTGAGGCTGGCGGTAGGTAATACTCATCCTGCATAGAGCTGGTTCTCATTGTGAGTATTCTGTCAGCAGTCACAGCTGTCAGGTATGTCAGTCATGTAGTATTGTGGTGGTGTCAGAGACATAATCGGAGAGATTAGGTGGACACAAAGAGCTCTGAATGAGGTGGTAATTGCGTTCAGGGGGAAAAGAGAGTTAAAGAAAGAAACTTTCCTTTCTCACAAGATCCATTAAAGAGGTGACAGCTAATATATTAAAGCTGGAACAAGATAATTGTGGTAAGAATCTTTGTGTGTTCTCCCTAAAATGCAATGTGCTCACAATAAATATTCAAATGCTTATTTTGTTTTGAATACCAGATAACCATTTACAGTGAAATGCAACCTCTTTCAAAAAGTGTAAATTCATTGCCAAGAATGTTCTAGGAACAGTTATAAAACCCAAAAGGAATATTGGTGCTATACTGAATCACAAAAATGCCATCTTATGAAAGCTACTTTGCAGGGATTTTCTTCCAGTTGGCCTAAGTGATGGAAAAATACTGAGATGCCAGCYGTGGGCCATACTCTTCCACGCTTTACTCTGAATAGTACTTTGAATAGTACCCTTCTCCMCCCCTTCTTTTTTTTWAAAAAAACATRGAGACTACTTGATYATCTCTTTACATTATACTTGTGCTATATTAGTGCTGTACTTCAGAATTGCTCTTCACCTATGGGATCCAGGAAAGAATCCTCTCCTCTACCCCCTTCTCTTCCATGGCTTCTGAAAGGGTTTTTTACTTTGTTCCTATTTCCCTCCCTACCTTCTGCTGAAGCACTGAAGATTGCTACAAGTGTATCCAGAAGGTGGTCAGAGTGCCCTGGTACTTTCTTTGGCAATGAAGTCTCTCGCCTCACCTGTTTAGTGTATCCTTCTTTCTGTCATCAGATATTGGGGTCTTCATCCATCTGTTCCAGTCCAGATAGGCAGAGATGGATACTTTGTGTTTCTTTATGGTGTGAACCTCTTTCTCTGATCATCTGAGAGCTTTTAAAATAAGCTATCAGCTGTTCCAAAGACTTCAGAAACGTTTGATTCTTTGCTGTCTCCTGCCYTTGTTCAGGGGCTCATACTGTAGATATTAGTCATACAGTGTGGGCCAACATTATGCGAGTGGGACATTAGAAGAAACCTTAGTGGCTTTGGGGGTATTACATATTAACAGAAGAGAGGTACTATAGACCTTCCTGAGTTAGGAATTGATTCCATGGCTAGTTGTGATCGTGGAAATACAGAATTTCATGACCAAGGTGCCCCTTTCCAGCCCTGCGTTCTCTGTGTGCTTGGTGGACAGCTGCACTGATTCTCTGCCACTGCACAGCTACTATTGAGCGGTTAACCTGAATCAACAGCACTGCTCAGTATTGCACAATATCAGTCAATGTACAATTTCAGCTCAAAGCAACAAATAGTGGCAAAATCAGTCCAAACAGCAAGTTTATATAGTACCAAACATAACTCATCCATTGTAACATTTGTCATTGGAAATCRGGAAAAAGCCAGTTTCATTTCTTGGCTGAAGTAAAAATCCAGTCTGGCAATCTTTTGTCACAAAATTTTCACAGGCTTCATGAGAKCTATGTGTATACAAGATACAATATGAGACCCTACAGTGGTGATTTTTTTGTATCCTTTAACATTCAAAGTAGTATTTTGCCACTTTCTTCCGTAGCAACAAGTTCTAGTAAACCTTTCTATGATGTAAAATTAGAAATTAGTGATAGTAAGATAAAAGTGTGAGTCTGAATCTGGTTTGAATGTTTCTTCATATAAMTGGAAGTATTTTCAGATTTCTTATAGTATATCTGGATGGCCATGGTGGCTTTTCAAATTTTCCATGTCTTGCTGGCTATTCTGATTTWTATGGAAATGGTTTGAGAAGTCACCTCCAAAGACAGAAAGATTTGACATGTTTCTGTTCTAACAATCCTATAAATGCTTTTAAGACAGCTGAGCCACCGTGTGTTAGGTAATGGATTGATTAATTTGATSCTTTGATACAGGTAAACTAGTTTGCAGGTTGATTCAGGCTATGTTTATAGAGGTTACTCTGATTCCTTTTTGAAGATACTATATATTTTAAAAGAAACAATACCAAACACCTATACAGAATGAAAACTCCTTCCTTCTTATTTACAGAGCAATATTTTTCCTTCTGAACTAGAAACCTAACAAAATAAGTCTTACATTTTCTTCATAACCCGTTACAAGATTTTAAATCTATTTTTTTTAAAGTTGGCAATTTTAAATGGCTCCTGGTGACTAGAGCCCTGGTGAGCTTCAAAACCACACACAGTTTCAATGAAGCTGTGTGAACCTGCTTCAAAATCTCTGCAAGTTTTCCAAGCTTTTATGCTCTCGTATGGTTTACAGACAAAAACCTACAGGGGTCCCATTTAAAGCCTCCTAGCAGCTAAAAGATAGAGGAAAAAATGGCTTTTAAAAAACCTGAAGTACCCTCTTATGAGTGCATTAAAAGCAATTTTGTTTGCTTTCCATTTCCAAAATGCTTCAAGCCGCCAAAGGCGCGATGTTAGAAAATGACTCATGAGTACTAGAGAGAAACACTCTTTGAAAGTTTGTTCATAGTAAGGGATGCTAGCTAGGCAAGTGGGGTTTCTGTGTTCAGAAGGAAGTATCTTGTGTCCTCATATTGAGTTTTTTTCCTTTTTCAATGACCTGTTCAGATGTTCTTCACCTTTATCTTACAGGTTTTCAGCAATTGTGTGAAAATCAGCTCAGAACCTCTGTTTGTTTGTTCCTGCAGGTGCTGTCAGTGGTTGGAGACCAGGGCCTCCAAGGAGAGGGAATGGAATGTCAAAACAACGAAGGCTCATGTTTTAACCTGCCAGTATGCGTAAGATCTGAAGAGTGGGAACAATCTCTCTTCCTTTCAGGTAAATCAGGATGCATCACCCCTGTTGGCTTTTTGAGAATAGCTGCTTGTCCACTCTCTTCTAGGACCTGGGTGCTTTTAGTAGTTGTTTTTATCTTCATTGCAGTGTCTAGTCGTGGAGTGGTTTCTCAGTTTATTTTATGTCTGGAAACATTTTGTGCAAATGCAAAGTATTAAAAAGTCCTTCTCTCTTTGCTTATTCTGATACAGCTCCTCACAGTTTGCTCTTTCTTCCCCAGTGTAAATAAAGACAACAGTATGGATTAGATTTTCTAAAATTTAGGAGTGTTTGGATTTTTTTGTTCTGTTCTGAGCCTCTCTCAAACAACTATGCTTTCTAAATTGTTTTGGTGAATCTTAAAGATGATATCTAATTTAATGGAATCTACAGGTGAGCTGAAATCAAATTTCAGTGGAATTCCCAAGTTTATTTTATATTGTTTTTAAATAGGTGGTATAAGTACTTTCTCACAGTACTTGTAAGTATTTTCTTACAAAGCCATCTCTTCTGAAGAGTTACCTTGCCTATTTTATGATTCTTTTTATAGAATAAACAGAAACTTTCCATTAGGATCARAAGGATATTTCCTACAGTTTGGTACAATCAGTGTTTTATTACAAGTAGAAACTTTACAAATGTAAAATATAGTAATTATAGAAATATGTACGTTGTCATTATCAGAGGATTGTCCTACAGAATAAGAAATTCTTTTTGATTTTTGTTTCTTAGAGTTGGATGTACAGGCCACTGGAAAGTCTAAGTGTAGCATATTTTCTATAAAAAAAACATGAAAAATATTGACTAATAATATTAACTTCTAGAGTTTTAGTTTTCAGTTTTTAAACTTAATAAACACTTTTATCAGCCCATTGCTGAAAATTGAATAAAAGATAAAATTAATGAATTAATAAAATTAATGAATTAGAAGAATTGAACCAAAAGACTGAAGTGGTCCTAAGCTGCATGTACCTAAACTGCATTGTCCACTGTGACAAAACTGAAAGCAAAATATGTGTGAACAGTGAAGAGGATATGAACATAATGTGAGACGATGAGATGAAGATTCTTAACTGTGTTTAAGTGTGAAAACATGACCCTGTGCTTAAAAGATGTCCGTGGAATGAACGCTGACTTAAAGATTAGCAACCTATTCTGTATTTGAATAGTACTGAAATATTTAAGAGATTTGGTGTTTTTCAGACATGGAATAGATCGAATCATGGGGTAGAATTTTCAAAGCATTTATGTACTTAAAACAGCAATTGATGCTTGGTCTTGCCATTTAGTTGCATAAACTATACAATGTAGGCAAATTACAGTTTCTAAAATTCTTGCTCCTCCCTTTCCCATCTACCTAGCTTTTCTTGTGTTTGAACAATACATGTTAGCATCTGACTTACGTTAGGAATTTTTTCAAAGCCTGTTCCATATACTGTGTGTTCCTTGTGTAATCTTTTTATAGTTTCTGTGTGTCTGCCTCCTTGTTGACTACCCCTAGAGTCCTCAGAGGAACTACTGTCATAGCTCCAGGCATCTGTGTGATGTACACCACCTAGTCAGTTAGGATTTTCAGTACTGCTGTAAGCAAGTAAAGGTGTTCGAGCTTTAAAAAAAAAAAAACGAACTGAGGCTATTTTTCAGAGCTGCTATAATATTACAAAATTATTTCAGCAGGAATGAAATCAAGTATTCCCTAGCAGCATAGTAATTGCCCTGTTATGAAGGATATAGTTAAGATGCTTCTGCACCAGTTTAACTAGGAGGTTATTGTGGATCTTATTTTATGGCATGGAGGTGGTCATCTGGACTTTTGTAGAAAGATTAATTTTATTTTGTATAATTGCAAAGATGCATTTATGAATGTGGAATAAACTGCTGGATGGAATAGAAGTTCATGTACTGAAATGAGGTTTGTATTTGGAATATAAAATGATTTGAATTTAGTTTTGGTGCAACAGAAAATGAGAGAAACAGGTTGAAAGAAGTGTATAAACTTCTTAAAGGTAAGAGCTGCTGCATCTTTTAACAAGGATTTTTGGAGGAGACTTTGGATACTTTGACACCTGGCTGTGCAGATGTTAGTGGATTAAGTAGAAGATGCTAGCATTAGCAAAACATGAATAATTGTGCTAATATAATTTTTCTTGATTAATGTATAGAAAAGTGCTGTATACATCATGTAAAATCATTCTATACATCTTGAGTGATGTATAGAAAACTTGCATTTCAGCAAAGATGTAATTTAATAAATTCATGGGCAGAAATTATTGCTATGCTTGTAGAAGTAACTGCCCCTCAGCTGCTTGTCACCATCTTTCAGCTGGTGATTATCATCATCTCAGATCTGCTAGTTGCTTGTGTAGGCATTCTCTAACCTGTCAAAATGAGTTAGCTTACAAAGACTCTTCTTTTTAAGTTAATGTAGTTCACTTTGATGGAAACAGATTGTGGAGCATTTGTAGTAAAGAGTCCCTCCAGGAGGTAATCTCCAGCAGAGGGGTGATGACAGGCAGCTGGAGATAAGCTGGAGGTGATAGCCTTTTCCAAGCTGGAGGATTTTTAAGACATTAGTTATTCCAAAACTCAGGCAGAAGCAAATGTAGCTGCTGCAGGGGTCCTGGAAACAGCCATTATCTTGGAAAGTTGCTTCTGGCATTACCACAGACAGAAGCTACCCAAGCTGCTGCTCTGTCCCCTTTTCTTAGCATGTGAACAGTGAGACTTGCGTCTCACTAGAGAGCCCAGCCAGGTCAGAAAGACTTACTAGAATGGAAAGCAGGCTCCACAGGAACAGTGGTACTATGGATTAGGATGCCATTATCAGCTTGACTGAAAACTCAAGGTGTCTTGCCCCCACCCCTGCCAAATTTCTGAAATTAGGCTGTGAAACTCAAACCCTCTTACCCCCTAACTGCAGCAAAAGGGGAACAGCTGCTTCAGCAGTAACAGCAGATATTGTGTGGTCTACTAATGACCTGGAGCGCACTTCAGTTCCTGAAAACTTGCTTCCTCAGTAATATATACCAATGTATATATGCCAAAGTGAGGACATCAAGACCCTAGGATGCTTTTTTCTTAATTTGATAATGTGGGGTTGCTCAAATTTATCTTGGGGAACAGTGGGCTCTACACATTGCACTTTCGATGGATAGAGTCCAGGCTGCTTGCTTGAGCACATTCTTGTCCTGTGAAAGACTTGGCATGAAGAGGTGTGCAAATCACCAATATCACCTGGGCTTTTCTTTTGGACAGAATACTCACAGTTACTTCAACATATCTAGAAAAACAACCAAGTGGGATTGGGATCCCCCAAGAAGGTGAGATACCACTTGGTCAGATCTGAGAAAAAAGATGATATCCTGCTTTTTGAATAGGGAGGGTGGGAAGCAGCCTGGGGTGAAATTACTCCTTTATGAACAAAAAGGTCTGTAAATGGTGCAAAAATGAGATGTCATATGCCCCACTTAAAAAAAACAAAGCCAATGCAGGCTAGTGTGCCAAGACTTTGGCTCTTCCAAAGAAGCAGGATATGAGGACTTACTGATATGGGAGGCAGTACCTCTCTTCAAGGAATGAGTCCACTGTGCTCTGCCCAGTTAAAATGTGTATCTGGGGATGTGGAACATTAGCATAAACACTAATGTCTAAAGGAGGCAGATTTTGATCTCCCCTTCTCTACTTGACAGCTGTAGTAGTATCCTAGTGCTCTGATCTGTCAGGCCGGATTACTATGTTGTGCCTCAAATTATCTTCCTGTTGGAAGATGAAGGCCTATTTATACTCTGTCCCAGGGCCCAAGAAGTCATCACAGGAAAAGTGGGTAAACAGCCATACCTGTAGGGTCAGAAGCATTGGAGCCCAACTCTGAACCAAAAGAGAGAGAACCTCATCCTGTGTAGATGAAATGCAAGTGGAAGTAATGGGAGTACAAGGCTAGCACCACTGTCCTTGGTCCACAAGAATGAGAGCTAGAGGAAAGCAAATCCATTGACCTGTTCTGGGATAGGAAGTGTTGATGTGCACCACTCAGTGCAAATTAGAAAAGCAGAAGGACCTGTCTCCAGAGTGTTTCATTTGATCTTCTCACCTCTAATGGTTAGAGTGTAGGCCTAATCTTGTAACTCCACATTCCTGCATCTCTGTCTTGAATGATGAAGAACATGGTGTAATCACAAGGACTTTAGACTTCTTGGTATGACTTGCCTTAACAGACCATGCTGGCAGTTCAGCGCAGCATCCTGGCATCCAAGTCAGTACTCTTGTTTCAGCATCAAGCTTCTATAGATTGTCGGTCGCCTTAAATTGAAATGATTCAACTGCTTGTCTGCCCAAGAGTGATAAGTGTAAATTGCTAAAACAATCTACTTACTGGGATACAAATGGAGAGGGTTTTTCTTTCACACAGTTTTGTATGTGATCATCTCTTACTTGGTTCTTTGTTTAGAACTCTAGAAGTAAGAGTAACTCGGAGGAAAATTACTAACTCAAAATCTGTACTGAGTGATAATATCTATTACAATAAAGAGATTTTATTACTGCACGACCACAGTGTTTTCTTAATCGAAAAAAAGCCCACCTTTAGTAATATTACCATTTTCTTTCTGAAATTTATCTTGCTGTATGTCTATGCAGAACTTAATGAAGAGCATACAGCAGAATCATTAAAATAAACATGTTTTTCTGGAGGTGCAACGGCATGTGCCTGGTTAAAAGACATTTTAATTCCTTTCTCATATGGAATTTTGCAAGGCAGTTGGGGGGGGCAACTGATTTAAAAGAGTTACTATGAGGCTGAGACAGTGTTGGGCCTGGATACTCTCTGAATGTCAACTCTATGTCAGCCTGGCCCTGTGCTGGTTTTGCTTTCTTTCTTATTCTTACAGAATAGCTAAATGACACCCATTCTTCCTCTTGTTGATGAGGTAATTTGTAAACATCCCTTTGGACTCCTAGATTCACCTTCTAGAGCGATCTCTCGCCACTAAGGCAATGCAAAGTTCCTTTCACACAATTAATGGGACAATTATATCAGAATGATGAGATCATGTCTTTTGATGGAAAGAATAGAGAACTTTCATGAACAAAGAGAGCTTTATTGAAATCACTGCAAATAAAGCACCATTTTAGTCAGTGGAAGTGGGTGACTAATGTAATTTGGGCAGGCATAGCATGGCATGGAGGTGAACTCACTCTGTATGGAGTGGTAGGTAGAGCTTTGGGGTGTCTGTCTCTCTGAACAAAGTAAGTAAACTTTTTTTTTCCCCTGCTGCACCACTGTTGAAGTGGTGTGCAGGCAATTCTAATATTGCCTAACAAAGCCTAAGCTGTCTTGAAAGTATTTCATTTGTTTGTTAAATACATGTAGAAAATTCATCCTCATGTTTTTTTCCCCAGTGAATGAAGTATTTTCATGTAGTAGATACTGTGTGTGTGAAYTGAACTATATGAGTAGCCAGCTCTTACTCCAGGAGGCTACTGAGACTCATAAACTAATGAGCATTATGAGCCATATGCAGACAGATGCACAGAGAAAATGTCTGCTCTTGATTCTTTGGGCTCRTATGCTTGTATGAGAAGAAATCCAATGACTCTGCTAAGAGATACCTAAGTTTGAAGTATTTTTACAATTTCTTCTTTAAAATGCAGAACATGTATATCTTTTTTCTTTCAAAAAGTTTTTTAGATGAATACTAATTTTATTMTGACTTTTGACACTGTTCTAAATGACCTCTGGACTTGCAAAATCATGTGTACAAAGCTGAGACTGCGAACTGATAAATACATTCCTGTGCTCATTTAGTTCTCTTTGAGAGCAGGCAAGTCGCAGCTTTATTGACTCCAAGGCATTTTTGTTTTTATTTCTGGTGGCAGAGCACAAACATGATGCTGAAGTTCTCCTAGGCCTCTTTAAATGAACTCGGCATCTAGCCTAAGCCTAGGTTGTTACAGTTAACTACAACATTGAGTCTACACCACTTAACAGCAGGACTTGCAGCGAAGGAAAACTCTACTTAATATTGTTACTACCTCCACTGTAGCAGCAAGAGATCTGTGAAAGAGAGCAGCTCAGTAGGCGAGAGGATGGCTCTGAGTTTCTTCCAGGAGCAGCTGTGCAGCCGCTGGCTGAACGCCCCGTGCAACTGTTAAAATGCTCCAAGTTGTGGTGGTCCCTGCCAAGATCACCCTGTTGCTSTTGGGATGCAGTGCCAGGAATGGTGTTGAAGAGAGCAATATCTTCTTTGCTTTGTTGTCCTGTCCCCAGCCCCCAGCAGCAGGGCAGGTATCTGGAGAGAGAGCTGACTGAGAGAGAGCATTTTGCCTATTTCCCTGGGAAAGCTGTGAGGTGTCTGTAGGAAAGGCCTCACTGCATGTAGTATAACTCAAGCTTTGATATCACTCATCTCCCATGCTTTTAAGATAACAAATGCTCATGAGTACAGTAGAAAAATAAGTATCATTGTGAAGAAAAGCCTATAAAATGGTAAGCAGATAGTTCTAATAGCTATGAGGAGGAACAGTCCTTGTTGTGCTATTGTCTASTTTTGAAGCAATGCAGTTTGGTATAGTTATGTGCTAAAAGCTGAGACTGCCATAGCTACAAATAAAAGATAAGCACGTGTTTATTTGCCCAGGTACACACCCTAGTGAAAAGTCTTGAAGTTTTAGGAACAAAGAGGTTATTTCACACGTTTATCATCTTGCCAGGAAGATGTAGCTTGAAGCGGTGAAATTTTCTGGAAACAATGCAAGTTAAATTGGCATAAAATATAGGTGTGATTATAGCTTACGCAAAGGTTGCCACACTGTCTGATGTAATGTAAGTGTGCATATAGTGAAAGTATTTATATGTACGGGTATAACCTGGTCTTTCTCTAACTCCGTATTCTAATAAATTATTACAGGTCAGCTCTTTTGCATTAACTGCCTGCATGCAAATGGTTATTTTCAGGTCAATGTGAGATGATTCAAAACCATTTTTTTTCTCGGTTACAGACCAACTTCTTTTGTATTTGTTAGTGGAAGGAAGTGTACACCTTATTCAAATTACTGCAAATGAACTGATTTGTAGTAAATCTGACATCTTTGTTTAACTTCAAGCAATTTGCTCATATATTCCTACTATTAGAGAAAGTGTGGTTTAGTGAGTATTATACTAAACAAGAGTAAGATTGCAATAGAGGTAGAGCTTCTACGAAATGGAAATTCTTTCCTGATTCATCCTTTGAGCAGTCTCCATTCTATACATTGAAGAGGCAAACTACTCTAGAGAAGATAATACAGAATAATATAAATAAATTAAATTAGAGGTTAAAGTAACAGTATAGACTGACTCTTGAGTTTCTGTGAATGATAGTATACTAGAAGAACACCTGAAGTTACACTAATTTGCAACAAATGTTTTACAATATTAGAAACACAATCAACATTTTCACTTGATGTTTTAAAAAAATGGTTAACTATTCTGTGAATTTTCTCCTAACCATTTTTTTTTATTTTAATTTGCAAGAATCTTTATAATACTGTTTATAATGCAGTGTTTCTAAACAGATTCAGGAAACCATCCTTGAACATAGCAGAGCATGCTTGCACTCCTTAGCTTTCGGAGAGAATTTTTTTTTCCTGTTTGACATCTCATTATGCTAAACTTATGAATCGGAGTATCATTTTCACAACATGACAGGACACACTTGATCCTGTAGTATTCACTGGAAAATATATGAATATATTGACCTGTTTAAGAGAATACACCTTATGTACCTACATTGATGATATATGCAGGCTTTGGTGTTGAAATGTAGAAACACTTGTTTTCACAATTTTTTAATATATTTTTTTTCTGATAGTGTCATCTTTAAAGTGATTCAACTGTCAGTGAAGAACTGTTGAAGATCCAGTCAGTGTGTTGAATGGAAGAGAGAGGTAAAAATTTATCATTTTTATGCATTTCTTATTCTTGCAACTTGTTATATTGATGCTAAAATAATAGGAATAGATTATTTTTAATGTCCTTTTTTGTTTTGTCCTCTGTTCCTGGGAGCCTGTAAAGAGTGCTTGTGATTTGTGTAGGTAGTCTGTTTATTAATAAATGAGAACCTGTAAGTATCTGAAATAAGAGACAGCAAATTATTGGAGAAACTCATTAATAGAGTTATTCACGTCTGAGCATTACAGCATGGTTTGCTTTTCTTTAGGCTGTTTGTAATCTAGTGATGAGAGTTAGGACTGCAAGAATGAATTCTGCCACTCAGCTTCTCTATAGTTGTTTCCTTGTGTGTAGAATAGGAATAATGCTTGTGTATGTTTGAGTTGGTGAGTGTGAACTGGTTAGGGTCAGCAAAATGCTTTGAGAGCCTTTAATGAAAGGCACTAAACAACTGTGTGCTGTGTAGATTATTCAATATTAAAAATGTTACAGATACTCTCCCTGCTGCTTTTGCAGGTCAAATGGATCACTGGGGTAACATATAAAGAGCAAAGACTTCCTAAAATCCCTTTGGGAGTAGTCTGCTTGAGAGTAATGCAATAATGTTGTTTTCAGTATTTCTGTAAGCAATAATAGATACGTTTTTTTCAGACATGAAAAAATGCTTTTGGTCACAGCAGCTAATGAAGCAAACTGGATATGTAGTCAACAGCAAGTTGCTTTTGCTCTCAATACAGACAATACAAGTATCTGACGTAGTGGGCAGTGTTAGCCTGTGATGCCTAAAGGTGATGTGATAGTTGCTGCTTAGACATGGAAGACACCCAGCTGCTACTCATATGCCAATATATGTGATTAGAGAAGTGGAATCTATCCAACCTGTGTGCTTTAATTTTAATTGTCTGTCTTCAGTAAATATTCAAGTCTTCAAAAAATGCCCCCAAAAATGGGAAATGTAATTCTGAATGTTTTCTGACTAACAAATATTTCAGATACTAAATTGACTAGTTTCCTTAAATGTTGACAGCACTACTACAATAAAAGGAAAGATACATAGTAACTTCCACATCTTTTTCTGCTTTACAAAAAAATTCTTTACTATATGAAAGAGGATACAAGATTCCTTTTTATATAAATTCACAAATATATTTTAATTTTCATTCCTGAGTCCCAAATTGGTGTGTGTTGGAGGATTAACCTTAATATTTTAATGACAGAGAATCCAAATCATAGAAGAAATACTATTTGCCTTAAAGACGGACTATGAGAAGAGGCAGAATCATGAACTGATCTAATTTCTCCTGGTGTATTATATAGTGCTGTGTCTACTGGACCACAAAGCAGCTATTGCCTTTGCCATGAATTAGGCTCTCATTTAGTGTGTAAATTTGAATACTCTGAAAATATGTAAGCACATGCAAACTTAAACTACTGTGATTATTTCCACATGCCTCTCTGTATTAATGTTCAAAGAATTAATGTGTTTTATAAGCTTTAATTTGATGTTTATGGATCTCTGACTTAAACTTGGATTAAAACAGTCCCCCAAATGCCTGAAGTTACTTTCTATTCAAGATGTAACACTAATAGCTCAACTGTATGCAGACCTCTCAGTGTAATCACCTATCCAGGCACCTCACCGTGATACTATGAAGGAGTACCGCATTACAGTGCCCTAGCCAGAAATGTAAATGTCATCCATTTTGATGGACATTTTGGCTATTACAATTTCATTGTAATTATTGAGTAGTATGAGAATAAAATAAGATGTAATTTAATTATAGTTAATATTCGTATAAGGCAGAGGAGTTGAGACTTCTTGTTATTTTACAAATTTTGATTTTTAAAGTATTACAGAATTCCCATTCCTTTCCAAAAACGTAGCCATAATTATTTTCTCAGCCACCAATTCTACTATACCATTTTTCGTTACTTGTGGAGGAAGTAATTAGCTTGCAAAGCACTTCTAAAGGAAAGATTTGCCGAATTTTGTTGGACGGGATTTTAACTCTTTTGAGGTCCATGTCAGAAATCTCACTGACTTTAGTAGGACCAAGATTGTACTTGTTTTATGCACACACACACTAGAAAATGTATTCTGTAAGGAAAGCTATGCCTATTTTATACTGAAATGTAGTCATGACCCAAAAACTTAAGATGCTCTTACAGGAAAAGAGGTAAGTCATATGAGAAGGATGCATAACAGAACTGAATATCAATAGGAGTATCTTTTTTTTACACTTATCTGTAATAGGAGAATTGATATTACAATCTATAGGCCTTTGTCTTTTCTGTTAGCTAATATGACCATTCCTATTCAGCTTGATCATATTATAGCTTTCAAATCCTTCCCAAATACTTGACATATCCACGTGTTTTCAAAAGCTACTACTCTTCCTTAGCGTGTCAGAGGATTCTTCCCTCTTTCTACTTAATGCCATTCCCAGAAACACTGCTCATTTTTTGAAATAAAGATCATCTTCATTGTGGCCCTAGTACAGAGTACCTTGTCAGTGCTTAAATTTTAAAATATAATTGCCTTCATTTTAAGAATGCTACATTGCAATAAATTTCTTCTACTTCTGCCCTTCAACTCTCCCCAAGAATAAACTAAAAAGCTCTGAAAGTTTCCAGTGCCTACTCACTATGACTATTCTCTTTCTCCCTGTTTTCATTCTGGACCTCTTTTAAATTAATCACTTTGCAATTATGCAGCACAATTATATATTTTTTTTAATTTTAAAACAGTACTGTCATAAAGAAAAACTCGATTTCAAGGTAGGATTCTATTCTTCCAGTCTATATGACCTCATAAGACATTTGGTACATTTGCAAGGATCTACTAACTCCAAGATAATTGGTTTGAGGCTATTTTATGGAGAAGGATAGCCAGGTTAAGGCAAGCATTTAATATTTCTTATGTGATGATCAGGTATTATAAAATTGCTACATACACTATTGACTCTATATAATAACATATTGATACAGAATTCCTCTTTTTTATTGCTGTTCAGTCATCCAGCTTATTTTAAGAGGGAATAAAATCCATCTTTATTATGGTAGCATATGTATTAGATAGCTTATGTTATATGATCTGATTCCAGTCCGTTTCTCCTGGTTCCTTGCAGCCCAGTTTCCACATCATAGCTTCTTGTCTGACTTAGCACAAGTTAAGGATAGAACTGGCAACTTGATCTATACTACTTCCTAGTGGAGTTTTTCTGGATTGAATTTTCTTTTAGCAAAAAAGATGAAAGGGCTTACTGCTGTTGTGGCTTTTGAAGAGCCTTGGAGCCCATCTGTCCACCACTTTTGTGTAAATTCTGAGATGACAACAGTTGCCTATATATATATATATATATATATGTATATATATATATGTATACACACACACGCATATATGTGTATATATATATATATATATATATTTTTTTACAAACTCTAAGTTCAGTGCTGCTTTGGTGCTGCCTTTAGAAACGTCACCATGACCAAAAGGACAGTTTCTGAAATTTCAATGAGATACAGAACGTATGTCCAACTGAGATTACTGCTCTGCCTCTTTCAAACTATTACATTACTAGGTACAGTAGCTTACTCTGGAAGAGTTTTACTCTGGACTCAATGCTGTYTCTATGTTACTTTGTCTAATCATGTCTTTCCAAGACTTCTGATTGTCTAAAACCTTTTTAAAATGAAATTTATACTCTGTACTGTTAGCTCATTGTTAAAACCTGAGGATGCAATCCAGATATTCAGAGTACTCATTAAGTTTACAGTCTTGCATTGCATTTTACTTACTGTGAAAACCTTTTGAGTTATGCCCAACATGACAAGAAAACCAGAACATGCAATAGATTTTTGTGATTACCTAAAATTGTTATTGACATCTAGTAGAGAGGTCTGCAGGGATGCAGGTGAATTGGTGGATGGATAACACAACACAAAATGTGTGTATATGGCAGCACACACATAAACAACAATCTAGATAGTGTAATTTTAGTGAATGGCTACAGCAAATAGAATTTTTGTACTACAGCAGAATGTTGCAAATAATTTTTCTTGTACTGATCTTCTTACAACCTTAAATATATTTCTTTTTCCTTGACACTGCTTTAATACCTATTACCTGTTTAATCAGGCATGCAAAGTGGTGATTTTCAGTGTGAAGCCACAGTCATTAGGCTGGCATAATTGTATACCAGTCTAACACACTGTTGAAAATAAAGTCCTGGATTCTAGAAGCCTGTGAAGTCGAGGGACTGCACGAGTCCAGCTGCGTAGATCTGCTTTTGGCATCGGGGTACAAGCTGAGGCCTTGTTCCCACTCTGAAGCTCTGTGTAGGCACAGGTGTCTATGCCTCTTAGACAGAAAGGTTTAGGGCTTTAGCCATTTATAATGCCAGAAAGTTTGTAGTCATCAGACAAGGAAAAAATCTCAGCGTGTGTTAGTATGGAAAATGGCAGCAGGTGGAAACAGGAACACTTCAGAAGGGTGAGAGATTCTGATATTAGAATTTGCATTGTTAAGACCTCAAGCCACTTTGCAAAATTTCAGAATTCTTTACTGAAGTATTTTACATCCCTTTTTTCCTTTGAAATGGCCAGAAATGTTTTGGCAAGTTTGTTTTTTGTATATTACTAATTTTTATAATTTTGAAGAGATTTGCTTTCTTGGGGGGGAGGGGAGTCTCCTGATACAGAAGTTTTCTTCCCTGACTTTCTGCTCATAGTCTAATCAAGGACAGCAGAAGCTCTTGAAAGGAATTGTCCAAGAAAAAGAATGCAACTTCCTGGCTGTAGTGAGAGAAAATTGTTGCTTCTTTCTCTGCTCTCTTTTCTACTCTCACTATCTTCTGCCATGAACAAAACCCAGGGGCTTGATTGAATGATGTCTTTTGGAAGTTATCATAAAGAAATTTTTTCTGCCCCTGTATATTACAGGGGGCCAGTCAGGTTGCAGTCTTTTTCTTCAAAACAGCATCAGATTGCAATTATGAGCAGCTTGCCCACTCATAGTGAGCAGCAGGATGATTAATCTGTATGACCTATTGGGTGTCTTAAAAGAAAAAAAAAAAACTATAGAATGATCTAGCTACTTTAAGGTGTTTTATTTGTAGTATGCTTTTACTATAGTTTAGTAAAACTGGCTTATTACATTTTCCCATATGTTATTTATCTATGTTTTTACTGCAGTTTGAATGTTTTTAACTCGACCTTGCTCGTTCTTTCAGTATTAGAGATGATAGGGATCAGTAATATTTGGAATACAGTGATTTGTGGCTTCCTAGTGGGAAACAAGATGAGTTACCAGTAACTAAAACCAACAGCGATTATATCCTTGGATTGAAATTCGTTCCTTGTAGTTCAATTATTCAAATACTTTCCTCCCTGGCTTTATCCCTAGATGGGATAAAGGATGTATATCCTGTGGACTGCAAGAGTAGGAGGGAAGGAGATAGCAGTGTTACGATCAGTAGTAAGTCCAGAGAAGGGGCCTGTCAGTGGTATGTATGGACACCCTGACCATATGTTTCACCAGCTTCTGTATCTGTTGCACAGATATCTAATAGCAAGATTGGCCCAAATGTTTAATTGGCTCGGTAGAGAAGGTACAGATTCTGGTAGTCATCCAAAGTGCAACTGCCTTACCAAGAAGGCCCTCTTTAACATGGGAAGATGTTCCTGCATGCTGCCACTCTCGCAGTAAGGCTGTGAAACTTAGTGATGGACCAGTTCTGCTGCCTTTCAGGTGCCTTGGCTCTTTGCGATGAGGTTCTGGATATGGCAGGGATGACTGACTGCTCCTGTTGTAAGCTTTGCTAGAGCCTTAGGAAAGTGGCGCCACATTGTCTACCAGTAACACTGAAGTCACTCTTATTACCAGATGAATGATAAAGTAGTAAAAATAGCTGTAATAAATGAATAAAACTCCAAGAATCTAAATATTAACTGCATTTACTAGATCTAGACATGAAGTGTACAGAGAAGAAAATCATATACAACTCTACCTATACTTTTAGCTCAGTTCTAAGGACTTTCACTTGCTTGTTCAGGAAACAAACTGTCAGGATGCTTGTGTAACCTTGTTGGTAGGAAAACCTATTATCATGAATATTGCTTTCACTGAAAAGATGCTCTTAAGATAGTCTCTTAATATACTCAAATTTTCCCTGGGATTCTCTTTAGAGTGAAACATCTATGCTGTCACAGGTTCTCCTGTGAATCATAACTTTATCGGGAGATAAATGTTAACAATCCTGTTAGATTCTTCCTCTTTAAACTTCAGACACATTGAAGTGGAGCTGTACTCCATCCAGATAATGAACAGAAGTAGTGAGTGATAATTTCAGTGATTAACAGGCAAGGAATTTATGTATGTGAGGAACTGTCCTTTGGCAAGTTCCAGAGTGTTAGGTTTCAGATTGCATCTTCTAGAGATGTCTCAAATAGGAAGTAGGGTACAGAATACTAAGTATTGTTATCTTTATTTCTCTTTCCTGGTGTAGATGAATATATCTATATCTATCTATCTATCTATCTATCTCTATATATGACTTTCTGAGCATATGTTTGAGTCTATGTATTTTAATATTTTTTTTGTTCTCTTTCTACATGCCTCAATATCCCAAATGGCTGCCCTTATAATTCTCTATAAATTTTGAAGTGCCTAAATCTTGGAGTCAAAATTAGATGACAATTTGGTTAAAGTCTCTGAAGATGGCGTGAAAAAATAACTAATTTAATGCCATAAAACTATGGTATTAAATAGGAAACGAATAAACTTTGGGAAATGTTATTGACCTTCTGATGTCTGTCAGAAGTTAGAAAAAGAAAATTTGAAAATATGAGGAAACGTAACACTGTGTATATTTGTTAGCTGTAAGGAGTTCTGTAAGTAAAAGAAATACATTTTTGGCGGTAGCTAATCTAGTAATTCTTTAAAACCAACGTTAATTAAAAAATAAAAGAGCAGCACATCCAAAAACGTGGAGAGTTTTATCTAAGAGTGTAATCTTGTCCACTACTGAACTTGTAATAGATTACGCTAGTTTATATGGGACCATGTGTGCCAGAAGTACTTTTAGGGAAGATCAGACATTCATTGTGTTGTTATCACAATAAAAGATTAGCTTTCTGTGTAAGCAGTAGTAGTCCACTTCATCTTCTCCCATATCTTTCCCTTCTAGAGACAAATCTTTCTTCTTTAGAGATATTGTACAGAGATAATTTGTTACTTGAGAGGTGATTTGCTATGCTTTGCAGTTTTCCTTGGGTTAAGAATAGTTATTTACACAGGACAAGAGTCTTTGAAGTGAATGACTTTTTCTATTTTCCTTGAAAAGTCATTGAGGAGAACAGGGCTGAAGCATGTCGAACTCATCTGGTAGGAGGCTCTTGGAAATTGAGTACTTGATTCTTGACTGCCAAATATAGAGTAAAATTGAAATCCAGATTTTCCCAATTTGAGTCAGTAAAAGGAGATTATAGTCTATTGGGATTATTATTAACCTTGTGTCCTTTTTATACTTTTTGCAACTTTTAGGACAAGTAGATTCCATCTATCATCTGATTACTGGAAGCTCTTCTTGTTTGAAACTCCTGGATCGTGGCCGATTCATCCAAAATTTGTTTGCTAAAATTATTTATAGCTCCTGATCTAACTTTGTATCTGTCCTGGAATTCATCTACAGGTTCCCCATTTTCTATCCTATCCAGTGACCTGCAGTTTGGACCACAAGCCATCATCTTCGAGATCTTCATAATGTGGCCCATTGGTATATAACTGTTGCTGTCTTGTACTGTGTTGTATCATTTCTGTGTAATGCTGGTGTGTATGTCTTGTTCATCAGCTTTTCCCACAGTTGTTTTGGTGCCTTTTAAGCACTGTGCCTTGTAGGCATAGGACATATTCTTAGTTCTGGGTGAACTAACAGTTCACCAGAACACTGGCCTTATTGCATCCCAGCCTCCTCCAGCTGATCTTGCATCTTCCTTTCATCTTGCACCTAGAGGGAGGTGAGGCAAGACGGGGAACAAACTGCTGTTTGTTTCCCCCCTTCGTTCTTGGGGTCACATCTTAGGAAGGGGGAGGGGAGGTCTTCAGAGTACATCATAGGGCAGCATAGACTGAGGCTGATGATCTAAMTTAGCAGGAGTAGGGATTTTTTTTTGCTCTGGGGAGGTGTATAAGTGTTTCTCTATTTAACATGCAGCTGGAAGCTATACTTGTTCCCACCTGGCTTGGACCTAAGCTGGTCACTTCACTGAAAATCCATATGGGGGCCCTATGTCCCAGAGGSTGACAACAAAAAACTTGACTTGCTTGATTATGCAGCACTGTTACTACATCCGAATGGGACAGGGGTGGCAAGTGAACACAGGCAGGGCAAAATCCTGCCTTGGGTTTGCGCCTGTGGGGCGATGCCTGCAACTGGGTTTTCCTGTCTGGCAACATTTTTTTATTTTATTCAGCAATGTCAAAAAAAATTTCTCCTTGGGCATGGGACAAACCAGGCCCCGGGCCGGGAGGCGCCGTGGCGCTTTCGGGCCGCGRCTGGAGCCCCGCTCCCCGCCGGCGGCTTCCGCTGCTCCGCGCCGCCGCCGCCTGTCCCGCCCGGCCCAGCAGGTGTCAGTGTGCGCTGCGGATCCGCGCCGCGGAGGGCGGGCGGGCGGGCGGCGAGAGAGGGGAGGAAGCGCGGCCGCCCCTCCCCCGCTCGCTCCCTCCCTCCTCGGCGGCGGCCCCGCGCCGGCCGCCCCAGCCAGACGCGCCGCAGACGGGCGGCAGCCAGCGGAGCGGGGGAGGAGGCGGGCAGGCTGGGGATGAGGCGGAGGCAGG